>NC_033657.1:1249257-1260425 GCF_001601855.1 Plasmodium reichenowi | reverse complement strand
AAAAAAAAAAAAAAAAAAAAAAAAAAAAAAAAAAAAAAAAAAAAAAAAAAAAAAAGAAAAAGGAAAAAAGAAAAAAAAAAAAAAGAGTTTATATATAAAAATATTGAGAATAAGAACTTATATTTATATATAAGAAAAAGCGAATAAATAGACAATATATATTTTATGTCTATATATATATATATTTATTTATTTAAAAGTATAGTTCTATTGACACTTTATTAAAACATATTTAACATGTCATAATATATATATATATATATATATATATATATATATATATATATATTATTTGAGAAACGATTTCTTTAGTTTTTATTATATAATAATTTATTATATCCTTACCTATTAATTATTTACAATATTTTTCTTTTTGTCATTATAAATATATATATGTATGTATATATATATTTATAGATATATTTAATATATTAGCAAGATGAGAGAAGATAGTTCTAACGATCCACATATTAATAAAATATATACACAAAATAAGACAATATGTCCAAATGCACCCTTTTTATATAATGAAGAACATAATGTAAACAAAAACGAAAATGATCAGAATGATCAGAATAATTATTATAATAAAAAGAATAATGATATGTTAATATCAAATATTTCAGGAATTAAAGACAGAAGATATTTCTCACAATGTGTTGATTCTAACCTTGATAAGAATTATGTAGCTATTGGAGATACTAAATGCAATAATGCAAGCGTAAGATCTTATTCTTATAAAAAAGAAATATCTCCTCATAACAACAAGAATATAATGTTTAGAGATAAATATAACCTTTCTAACGATGAAAGGAATTCTCAAAATGTAAGAGAACATCCTATATATAATAATAACAATGAACATATAACAAATGAACACATGACAAATGAACACATGACAAATGAACACATAACAAATGAACACATAACAAATGAACACATGACAAATGAACACATGACAAATGAACACATGACAAATGAACACATAACAAATGAAGGAGATTATTATCAAAATATGAAATGTGCATCAAGACCAACTTTAAATGTAAGTTCTTTAAATATGAAAGATATGAATGTACGTATGATAAAGAATGATAAATATCCAGAAGGTTATATAAATCAAACAATCTTGAATAATAACAATAATAATAATAATAATAATAAATATATTATTGAAAAGGGAAAATGTGCAAACGAATATTATTTATATTCACAACCTTTAAGTCCTATGGTATTTAATAATAACAATTCTGGAAATATAATGCTCGATAGAAACACATTAAATAATTCTCATATGAATATGAATATGAGTACATTCAATTATTATAACAATTATATAAACAACAATACAGGGAATGAACACAAAATGGATAATATTTATATAAAAGAAAATAAACATGTGAACGAGGATATTTTAAATAACGATATGTTGAGCAATGATATTCTAAACAATGAGATTGTTAGTAGTGATATAATAAATGATAATAATAATAATAATAATAATATAAGGAACACTATAACGGATGGTATGGGGAATTACTATACTTTGGGATCTAATAAAATGAGAATGTTCAACGTATGTCGAAATGTGGCACAAGCATATAATAATGGTAATAACAATAATGATGATAATAATAATGATAATAATAATAATAATAATGATAATAATTATAATTATAACTATGAACATAATAAACAGAATTATCATAACAGGAGAGAAGGTTATGGAGATGTACTAAATAATAATAAAGATGATATAACTAAAGAAATAGAAAAAAATATATCTTTATTATGTAATCAACCTCATGTTGATAATTATGATATGGATAATTCTATAGGTATCAAAGAAAACAAAGCAAATAGAAATTGTATAAACCCTTTGATATCTATTAATGAAAAACAACAAAATTGTTTTAAAGGTAATTATAATGAGAATAATGTAGAGATGATAAGGAATAATTCAATATATAATGATAAGACAACAAATATTAATTATGAAGAAGAGAAATCAAATAATATAAAAGATAGGAATGATGTGCATATGAATAATACGTTTATATATAATACTACATATGAACCTTTGCTTAATAGAAATATGAATATCTATAATATTACTAATAAGGATAATTATGATCATAACCAATATAATAATCATGATAATAATCAATATAATAATTATGATAATAATCAATATAATAATTATGATAATAACCAATATAATAATCATGATAATAACCAATATAATAATTATGATAATAACCAATATAATAATTATGATAATAACCAATATAATAATCAATATAATAATCAACATAATAATCAATATAATAATCGTGATAATAACCAATATAATAATCAACATAATAACCAATATTATTATAACCCTATCAATCAATATTATAATAATCAATATTTTAATAATAATTATAATCAATATCATAATAGTAGGGAATATCCTATCATGAATGATCCTTATAACACGGAGAATAGGCAAGATGGAAATCATTTGAAGTACAACAATTATTTGAATAATACATATAATGATCATAATTATCATAATAATAATAATATTAACATTTCTACTTCAAATAATAAAGAAATATATGACCAAAATAATGATACGACAAACCAAAATTTTCCACTCTCGAAAAACACAAATCACTCTAACAAACAAACTATTTTATATGATAAGAACACGATACCTAATTATTCTTATTATACATATAATATTATTCAAAATAAATTCTTAAAAAACGAAACAGAAAACAAAACAAGAAATAGCACTTATAATTCTTTTCCTATCAATACAAATACAGAACAAAATAAAAGTAAAATAACAAGAAAAGGTACAAACATAAATTTAATACAAACAGAATATGACACAAACTATCAAAATAATGGAGCATATAACAATTATATGGAGAACTCATCAAATAATTTAAATGAATATAATCAAATGGATAACCAAATCAATATGTATAATCATAATATTATCCATAATTATGACCATTCTGTTGAAAATGGAGAGGTGCAGGCAAATATGAACAGATCTGATTTTGCAAATACAGCTATAGGTGGCTGTGAAAATTATTACATGCTAGATAAGAACAATAGAATGGTAGATATAAATAATAATATGATACAATATGGATCGAATACAGTATTAGATTCTAGAAATGTAAGTATTTACAATAATATTAATGAAAATAATTTAAATAAGATAGAAAGGGGTAATAGGAGCCAAGATGAAGATGAAGGGGAAGATGAGAATAACGAAGTGTCCATAGGAAGGAAAGTATATGGTAGCATTGATGATAATAATAATGATAGTAATAATAATAATAATAATAATAATAATAATAATGATAGTAATAATAATTCTTCTTCTTATTATTATAATAATTATACTTGTTACACACAAAATAGTAATGTAAATAAATTAGACACATATAAAATAGAAACAGGAACTAAAATAAAAAATGATATATCTTTACATATAAAAAAAGAAAAGGAATTTAAAAATACAAAAAATATTTTAAATGATTATGGTGTAATAAATAAATGTGTAGAACATGATAATGAGCAATTACAAAATCAAATACTAAAAAATGAACATGAACAAAATGGTAAAGAAGAAGAGGCTAATGGTGTGGCATTTTTACCAAGAGACATTAAAAAAGTTGCATATAATACAAATGAAAATAGTTATATGTATAATAACGATACTATTTATAAAAATGAAGAATTAAATAAAAATATAAATTTAGGTGTAGAAAAAGGATATACTCATTCTTCTTATAATAATGTATCTATAAATCAAACAGTAGATTATAAGGAAAACAATAATTACAATGGAAATATAAAATATAATTATGATAATAGTGATATGATACATAAGGGAATAAATATGAATAAGGCATCCATATTATATTCACAAAGTAATAGAATGAATATAAATAATAAAATGATGTCTGTACAAAACCAGGAAGATATTTCAAAAGATGAAAATGGAAACCCTGCATATATGATTCATAATACAAATGGAATAAATAAAAATATTGCTGTTAATAATGATAATAGTGATGATAATAATAATAATAATGATGATGATAATAATAATAATAATAATAATAATAATAATAATAATGTGTATCGTGAAGAAAATGTTTCCCTTGGTTGTTTTAACAACGTTGAAGAAAATAATAACATTAATAATAACATTAATAATAACAATAATAATAATAATAATAATTATTATTATAATTATAATTATAATTATTATATTAATGAACAAGTTCCTGGGACAAAGATGCTAAACCATAACAACAACTATTTATATAATAATACATATGATATGGATAATATAAATGTAAACAACGTAAATATAAATAATAGAAATATTAACAATATTAACAATATTAACCATATTAATATGAAGAGTTTGGATAATAATAATATAAATATGATTAGTACATATAATATGGCATTTATAAAACACCAAACAAATAATGACAATAATAATAATAATAATGATAATAATAATAATAATAATGATAATAATAATAATGATAATAATAATGATAATAGTTATAATAATAATAGTTATAGTAATAATAAGAGTGATAATATGACTTCTATTCTTCATAACGTTAACGATGTTTCTTATGATAATTATAATGATATAGCTGCCGCTATAAACAATAATTATATAAATACAAATAATATGTTAATAAATAATAAGCACATGCAACAAAATAATAATTTCCAAGATATAAGTAATAATTCAAATTATATATCAAACCTAAAAAATAATAATAATAATAATAATAATAATAATTACTACAATAATAATAACAATTATATGATTAATCATGATCATAGTATGTACAATAAAAATGTACAATCTAGCCAAATGTCTTCTGATAATATTCATCTAACAAACCGCTTTGACATAAATCAAAATGATATTCAACAAAATAATGTAGTAATCAATAATAATGAACTGAATGAAAATATTCAGATGATCCCACAAAATAATATATACTTTGCATCTACTTCATCTAATAATAATATGATGGCCAACTCTAATTTTATGTGTTCACATGGTAATAATAATAATAATATGATATGTAATTATACATCTTGTTCTAACCTTATGAGACCACCCCAAAATAACATTATTAATATTAATAATATTAATAATAATAATAACAATAATAATAATAATAATAATAATAATAATAATAATAACAATAATAATAACAATAATAATAACAATAATAATAACAATATTAATATAAGTACTAACGAACCAAATATAATTCTTTCTTCGTCGTCAATTATAGATTCTAATATGTGTGCAGTATCATCTAGCCTTGAACATAACAATTATAATGAAGATAATAATTATAAAAATGAGTGTCTCAATAATAGTAATAGCCCACATAACAATATAAATAATAAAGATCAGAATTATTTTAAACAAGAAAATAATTGTGCAGATGAAGAAGGGATTCATGAGAACTATCAAAAAAGTGTGAGTCTGAATATTAATATGAAACATACTAAGAATAAAAAAACTAATAATAGCGATGGAAAGAAAAGGAGTAACAAGAATATAAAAGAAGATAAGAAAAATAATGTGACAAATAATAATGAAAATAATGGTAAAAGAAATAAGAAAATTCGAAAAGCCAAAACTTTTGGAGGTACCGTAAAAAAAGGAGGAACTATTATTAACTTAGAAGCAGAATCACAACGTATTAAAAGAACCCCTTTCTGTATTTATTCTTTAAACGATATATGTAACCATCTAAGATATGGTAAGAAAAGTGCCAATTCTATAAATGGTATGGTTAAAACATCATCGTGTAATTGTGAGATTCATAATGATATGAAATGCGTCAAGCAGTATATTAACTTTTTAATTGCTCAAAGAGAAAAAGAAAAAGAAAAAGAAAAAGAAAGAATAAATAAAGAGAAAAAACTAAATGAAAATGAAAAAAAAAATGATGAAGGAAACAAAAATGAAGAGGAGAGTCAAAATGAAGAGGAGAATCAAAATGAAGAAAATAATATAAAAGATAATGAACAGAAAAGAAAAAACAAAATAATAAAAAAAAAATGTGTACATGGGAAAGCATCTGAAAAAAATACTGAAGATATAGATACATGTTGTAATAACAATATAGATGGTGATCATTGTAAAGATATGGAACATTGTGAAGATATTGAACAATGTAAAAATGATGAAAGCGATAAGGAAAGTAATAATTTTGAAAATATTCTTGAAAAGTATAAAGGAATTTTTTGTAATTATGAATATTATTTTGACATAGAAGTAAAATATAACAGAGAATATTTTTTAAGAGAACTTTTATTAAGGGAAGAATTTAAGCATTTATATAATTTTAGTGAATGTACAAACGTTACATATAATGTACGAAGAATGTGGCACCCATTATTTAATAGACCTTTAGGTGATATAGGTAGAAAACTTATATTAAAAGAAATACGTGAACATCATCATAGAGATGCTGAAAAAACTACCAAGTTATTATTAAAAAATGGTTTAGATTATGGTAAAGTAAGATTTATGAAGGTTAATGAATTATATCATTATATGTATGCATTAGGTGTTTTTGAATATGCTGTTAAAATATCCTTAGAGTTTGGTTCTAATATTAGAATGAGTACTATAAGTTCTAAAATTGATCATGTTAATTTATGTAGTAATATTAAAAATGGTTATTCTTATTGTCTTATTTGTTGTTCTCAAAAAATACGAATCGGTGCTATTATAAATAACACTATAAATTTAATGAACTATAAAATTCTCTTTAATAGTTATGCTCATTATTTTTATTATTTTGTTAAAACAAAAAAATTAAAAAGAGTGGCAAACCAAGAAGAATATGAAACCATGGAACAAATACTAAACAAGGATTCTAATAATTTAGGTAATATAATTATAATTAAGCAAAAAAAAAATAAAAAAAATAAAAATAAAAATAAAAATAAAAATAATAATAATAATAATAAAAATAAGGATAATTCAACTAGTTATTTTAACAATGAGCAACAAATATATTCAATGAATATAAATCATAATAGTTTTATAAAAAAAAATTATTTTCATAGTAGTAATAATAATTATCATCTTAATTATTATACGGATAGTAGTTATTGTAATATTGAGGTGATAGATAATCAGCACCTTCATGATGGTGTTTATGATCAAAATAGTTGTAACATACGACTTTCTTATTGTAGTAATACAAGTAATAACCAAAATATAAATTATAATAATCATGAACATGATATTAATAATGATAGTGATTGTAGTACTAAATGTGGGAGTAATAAGATATACCTTGATAGTATTTATAATGAAAATGATGTATTCATAAGTAATAATAGTAAACATAGTAGTAATAAAAAATAAAATTATTATGCATCTATGTATTGTATATGTATATGTATATGTATATATATATATATATATATATATATATATATATATATATATATTTATATATATGTATTTTTTTTCTTTCCCTTTTCGTGTGAATGTATTACTTAACATTTACGTATACATAACATGTTTCTTTTTAAATGTTTAGATAAAGATGATGAAAAGGATAAGGGAGAAGAACAAGGAAAAGAAAAAAGTAAGCAAAGTAAATATCACAAAAAGGATGACGTTTTAAAGAGGTACAGCATGTATTTAAAAGATCCGCAAGAAAATAACACAAAGAAAGATAACAAATCAAAATTGAATGAAGATACACAGAAATATCCCATAACAAAGATTGTTGACAATAAAATTTTTCATTTGAAAAATTCTTATCTTATAGATGATGATAGAAATGAAATCAGTTCATTATCCATAAATTATCAAGCCCAAAAAGAATGTCATATATATTATCCAAACGGGGGACAAGTAGAACGTTTTAAAAATGAAATAGTAAATATTAATATAGACAACAGAAATATTGAGCACATGCAAAATAATAATATTAATGAAGATAAAGCGAATGAAAAAACGGACAACTATAGAAATGATGATCATAATAATAATAATAATATTAAGAAGAAGAGGAGTAAAAAAAATAAAAAAACCGATGGGGATAATGTTGTTGTTGATGATGATGATGATGATGATGAAAGTAGCAGCGCTTCTGAATATGATAGTAATAAAAGAAAAGATGATCATCATAAAGATGATAATGATGATGACAATAACAACAACAATAATAATAATAATAATAATAATAATAATAGTTATAGTAATAAAAATAATAATTATTATTATTATTATCAATATGATTATCATAAAAACGAATGTAATAGATATTACCAATATAGAGAAAACGACCATAATTTAGGAAACAATAAAACTAATTATAATAATAATAATAATACTCCATATAACCATCAAAGATATTATAATAATAACATACATTGTAAAAAACATGATAATAATATATGTTTTAATAACACAAATAATTATCCTAATAATATAAATAAATATATTTCTAAAGGAATTACACATGATAATGAAAAAAAAAATCTAAAAAATAATAAAATTTTAAAATATGGAAACACATATAATGAAACCAATTTTATTAATAATCCTACAGATATATCAACAATAAAAAAGGATATGATCTTATATTCTCCTGAAAAGAAAAATACAAATGAAAATGTCATAAAATTTATTCCTGATGAAAAAATTATATGGTCCATTTTAAAAAGTGATATATCACCAAACTTAACACAATTTTTTTTTAATTTTATTATAAAAAAAAATCAATATAATTTTTTTTTAAACAAAAGTTATATAAACTATGACAATCACATGGATGATATTTATGTTCATAAGACAGATGCAAACACAACAGGTGCATATAAAAATTATCAAAATAGATCATATATAAATAGAAATAATGTATCGAATGCATATAATAACTTAAATTGTTACACATATAATAAACATCTTGATGGTGGAAATCTAGATATTAATGATGCTACATTTATAGATAAAAAACAATCTGCGGAAAAATATTTTTCCCAAAATAAATCCTGGATAAATCAAAAATCTATGGAATATATAAATAATTATAATAATATAAATATAATACAAAGAGATAATAAAAACATAGAGAAAGACAAAACTAACCAAAACTATATTCATATAAACAATGTGCATAAAGTATCTAGTGATAATATATTAAGAACACACACGGAAATTATTGTTCAACATAAAGATATGTCGAAAAAAGAAAATGACATCAAATATTATACAAATAACCATCTTGATGTATATGTAACTAACGATAAATTATATTATAATAATAAAAAATTAAAGAAATTATTTAAAGAAATAAAAAACAATAAATTATGTAAATATATACTTGCTAAAATTAAAGAAATAAAATGTAATAAAACATATATGGAAAATATAAAAACGAATAATAAAAAAAGAAAACGAAATATAACATATCCATATTTTATGTTCTATCGAATACATAATTTCTTAATTAACCCTAACCCTTTTCATAATTCTTTTTTTCTTAATGAAATGAATTATGGATCCCTTATGCATAATTGTACTATGTATCACAAAAAAGTAAATAAAAAAATAAAAACAAAAAATAACAGCAACAACAATAATAATAATATTAATAGTTATTGTTGTAGTTGTAGAGGTGGGGATGTATCCAACATATGGGAAAACATAAATAAAAATTGTCCACATAAACATTTCTTATCACATAAACATTTATATAATGAACACAAAGAAGAAGACCAAGAAGGGAAAAAAAAAAAAAAAAAAATCAAAAAAAGAATTAAAAAAATTTTCGAATTTGCACAAATTTTTAAAAACATGTCACAAAAAAAAAAAGAAAATAAGAAAGAAGAAAATCTACATTTATATAATACCGACAAAACATGTAAGGACTATAGAACCTTAAGATATAAAGAACAACTTCTTCATGAACACATTCTATTTATCAATTCAAAAAAATATAACGATCAAATTATACATGTTAATGAATATATGAAAAATGAAGAAGAAATGAATTTAACATCTAATTGTTTAAAAGATAATTTACAAAATGTAAAAAATAATGATGATGAAAATAAATATATAGATAATGAAGTTGATAATATTTCAATAGATGATACATATAAAAAAAAAAAAAAAATTTGGTCATGTTTTCCAGATTTTGAAAAATCAAGGAGATTAAAATTTATAAGAAAAAAGAAAAAACAAAAAACAAAGTTTAAGAAAATTATACGTTATTTAATTCAAAACTATAAAATAAAAAATATAAATCAAACAAATCATCATAAAAATAATTTTCATGCTGATGTTTATTTTAAAAACAATGATATAAATCAAAAAGGTAAAAACATCAAAAATACTCATAAAATACGAAATAATACAAAACATATTTTCATTTATCTAATATCACATACTAATATAGTAAAACATAAAAATAAAACTTTCTCTATATAATGTTGATGTATAATTATTAATATATAAATAATTACTATTAAGCAAGATAAGCATCTCGATATGTACTTACTCCTTTAAAGAAAAAAATATACAAAATATCACACAATATAGTAAATATCATACATATGTATATGTATATATATATATATATATATTTATTTATAATATTTATTATATCATAAGATCGAGCAGCATAATTAAAATAATTTTCTTCTTACATATGCTCCCTCGTCCTCCCCCCACCAAAAAAAAAAAAAAAAAAAAAAAAAAAAAAACACATATATATATATATATATCTATATATATATCGTTGTAATTACATTTATAGGTTAATTTATCATATCGTCATCTTTATTATTAAAATGTCACATATTTTAAAAGACATAAAAACCATTGGAACTTATTAGAAAAAGAAAGAAAATAATCAAGACGATAAGCTTATTCTTAACATAAAAATAAGGAAAATTATTTTTTTATATTATACATATATATATATATATATATATATATTTTTTTTTTTTTTTTTTTTTTTTTTTTTTTTTTTTTTTTTTTAAAAAAAAAAAAAAAATATATATTTAAAAAAAAAAAAAAATTTTTACTTAAAAAAAAAAAAAATAAAAAAAAAAAAAAAAAAAAAAAAAAA
>NC_033657.1:1239612-1249157 GCF_001601855.1 Plasmodium reichenowi | reverse complement strand
ACGATAAAAAGTCAATAGGTTATTACATATATACTAAAAAAATATATTACAATAAAAAACGACTAAAGGGAAAAAAAGAAACAGAACAGAACAAAATAAAATAAAATAAAATAAAATAATATAATATAATATAAAATCAAATCAAATCAAATAAAATAAAATCATTTGTTTGTTTTTCAAAAAGAGATGATATTATACAATATATCAACATATAAATAATAATATTTTATTATGTTAATATATTTATTTATAATATCAATGAATCTAATGTTATAGAGCAATCTTCTTCCTTACCATTAAAAAAAAAAAAAAATTTAATATATATATATATATATATATATTATATATAATTTATAATTTCTCCATATATGTTATTTTTAATCATCTATATCGGAATATAAATAGTGAAAAACAAAAATTAAAATTACAATAAAAATGCCTAAAAAGAAAAAAATAAGTTAACATGGTAGTTTTGTAAATATGACATTATAAGATATATATATATATATATATATATATTTTTTTTTTTTTTTTTTTTCTTGTTTGAGAAAAGAGTTACCCATAATATTTGAAATTAAATACAGTTCGTAATCCATAGTTTTCTAAATTAACAATATAATGATAAAAAAGGATTATGTCGTTAAATTTTTTTATTTTATATAATATGTTCTATTTATCCTATCATATTTATAAAATGAGAAAATATTAAAAAAAAATGTATTATTATATAAATTTTATGTAAGGATAAAAATAAAATAAAACAAGATACAGGAGGTTATTTTTATAAATATATGTATATATATAAATATTTTTATGTAATTATTTTATTTTATTTTATTTTATTTTATATTTTTTTTTTTTTTTTTGTATATGTGCATATAAGAATATTTTTTTTTTTGATAAATATTATCACATATATATGATATTAATTTTTTTATGTATTATTTCGAAATGTGATTTAATATTTAATTAATCATGTCACATTATATATATTATATATATATATTTTATTTAATTGTTAATATATAAATATATACGCATATGTATCAAAAAAAAAAAATATATATAATATTATACCTATATACGCACATAATCACATATAATCACATATAATCACATATAATCATATATTATCACATATAATCATATATAATCACATATATTTACATATAATCATATATTATCACATATATTTACATATAATCACATATATTTATTACATATATAAGGGTGTACATATATTTTGCTTCACTTATAATGATTATTTTGAAACACATTTTTTTATATAAAAATAATGGAAGGCGATTTTTTGAAAAAAGTATTCCTAATAAAATTTATAACTTTTATTTAAGTGGCTTATGCAAGTTTTCCTCATGTGCCATAAATAATTTGAGAAACATAGGTATAAGCGCTCATATTGATGCCGGCAAAACAACGTTAACAGAAAGAATATTATATTATACAGGTAAAATAAAGAGTATACATGAAGTACGTGGTAATGATGGGGTTGGGGCAACCATGGATTCTATGGAATTAGAAAGAGAAAAGGGTATAACTATTCAATCAGCTACTACTAATTGTGTATGGGAAATAAATAATAAAAAATATAATATAAATATTATTGATACTCCTGGTCATGTGGATTTTACTATAGAAGTAGAAAGATCCTTACGTGTTTTAGATTCTGCAATTTTAGTTATATGTGGAGTTTCAGGGGTTCAAAGTCAAACCTTAACAGTAAATAGACAAATGGATAGATATCATATACCTAGAATATTATTTATAAATAAATTAGATAGAGATGGTGCTAACGTAGAAAGGACCTTACATACTATCGAGAAAAGATTAAATTTAAATACTATTTTATTACAAATGCCTATAGGTATTGAACAAAAATTTAAAGGTGTATACGATTTGATTGATGGAAAAGGATACCTATTTCAAGGAAAAAATGGTATTATTTTAAATGAAATAAATAATAAAGAAGAAATATTATCATTAGATAATTCTTTTTCTTTTGAAATAATGGAATTATTAAGAAATCGTATTTTTGAAAAGTTAGCAGATGTAGATAATGAATTTGCTGAAATATATTTAAACAATGATATTAATGATATAAAAAAAAATGATATTTATTCATCTATTCGTAAATGTACTATTAAAAATCTAATTACACCTATATGTTTAGGAAGTGCCAAAAATAATGTGGGTGTTCAAATTTTATTAAATTATGTATGTAACTTTTTACCCTCACCAAAAGAAATAAATAATTATGGATATATATATTCAGATGTACTAGAAGAGAAAATAAAAAATAATGATATTTGTAATGATATACAAAATACACAACAATATCAAAGTCAAGTTCAAAGTGACATATCTA
Organism: Plasmodium reichenowi; assembly: GCF_001601855.1. NCBI lineage: Eukaryota > Apicomplexa > Aconoidasida > Haemosporida > Plasmodiidae > Plasmodium > Plasmodium reichenowi. The sequence goes on along the minus strand of NC_033657.1, from coordinate 1,246,774 downwards.
TTATTAATTACAATAATCACGATATTATTAATAATTGTACACAAAAGGATGATCATCATTGTTCTAAGAATAAATCGAAGAAAAAGATACAATTATTATGTGATAATAATTTACCTATGGTAGGTTTCTTATTCAAGATACAAGAAGATGCCATGTATGGACAAATGAGTTATTTCAGAATATATCAAGGAAAAATAAAGAAAAAAGAAATGATAACAAATATGATGACAAACAAAAAAGAAGTAGTAAAAAAAATTATGAAAATGCATTCTAATATGGCTAAAGAAGTTAATGAAGCATGTGCAGGAGATATAGTTGCTATTAGTGGTATTAACGGTTCAACAGGTACAACGTATACAAATGGAATAAACACCAATCTACATTTATTAAATATTTTCATACCTAAACCAGTTATATCGGTTGCTGTTGAAATTTTAAAAAAAGGAGATATGACGAAATTAACAAAAGCATTAAATAAATTCACAAAAGAAGATCCTACCTTTTATGTAAAAACAGATGAACAAACAAAAGAAACAATTTTTGAAGGTATAGGAGAATTACAATTAGAAATATATAAAGAAAGATTAAAAAGAGAATTTAATATTAATGTCAATTTAAAAAACCCAAAAATTAATTTTAAAGAAACAATTACTAAACCTTTTGAATGTTCATATACATATAAAAAACAAAAAGGAGGAGCAGGATTATATGCACATGTTCATGCCATTTTTGAAACTATATCAGATAATTATAATGATACAACACATTGTACTTTTGTTAACGAAGTTATAGGAAATGATTTACCAAAAAATTTTATACTCTCTATAGAAAAAGCCTTTAAAGAACAAATTGAAAAGGGATATCTATACAATTCTGAAATTATCAACATGAAAATGAGACTAATAGGTGGTAAAATACATGAAGTTGATAGTAATGATTTAGCTTTTAAAAAAGCTACCATTAATCTAATCAAAGAAAATTATCATAATTTCTGTCCAGTTCTTTTAGAACCTATTATGCTTGTTGAAATTATTTCGAATTATGAACATCAAAGTAATATATTAACAAGTATTACAAAAAGAAAGGGACTAGTAAATAATATTGTTAATAACTTAAATATTATATATATTTATGCAGATATACCTTTAAAACATATGTTTAATTATATAAATGAAATTAGAGCTATTACTCAAGGACAAGGAACATATACTATGGAATTTTCAAGATATGAACAAGTTAGCAAAAATGACCTTGACGAAATATTAAAGCAAAAAAGTACAGCATAAAAAAAAAGGATCTATAATAGAAATATATTTATATGTATCCTATTCTACAACATCATTTTATCAATGCACATATAAATAAATAAATATATATATATATATATATATATATACATACATACATATATATTTATATTTTTGAAAATGTTTATCTTTTTAAGTTCGCATACATATATATATGTATATATCATGTATGCAATTTTTGTGTCAAATTATTTTACGCATAATTATTCATTTTATTAATTATTATTAAAATAATTATATATTATATATATCTTTTTTTTTTTTTTTTCTTTTAATTTGTATATATTAACACTGATTTATTTTTTCAAATTTGAATCTACACAATATTTTTTTTTGACGTGGAAAAAAAGTAAAATTATATATATATATATATAATATATATATTATATATATATATATTATATAATTTTTATTTGGTGTTACATAAACTATATATTTATTTATAATTACCACATTTAATATAATTAAAAATTTTTTATATATTTATTTAAATTATTATAAATGTAGGTTTTTTTTTTTTTTTCCCCACATATATATATATTATATGTAATATTAATAGGAATATATTTTGTACTTGTTTGATTAATTGTTATAGTTTATAAAAAGCATAACATTTTAAATATATAAAAAAATATAAAAGGATTCTATATTTATATTTATTTGTTTTATTATTATTATTTTTTTTTTTTTCCCAACATTACATATTTTGTACCCCTTCAACATGATTTAAAAATTAATGTATTTATTTTCTCCTTATTTATTATATGGAATATATAATTTTTTGCTTACTATGTTTAAAATGAAATAAATATTTCTTTAATTTGTACATATAAGGGAAAATAATAATCTACATTTATTTTTATATATTATGAAGATAATATATAGATAAGGAAAAAATTACACTTTTTATATTCATTATTCACATTTGTTATAATATCATTATAAATAAATGTATATTATATATATATATATATATATATATATATATATATATAATGTATATGTATTATTTTAGAATTAATTAAAAATTTTATATAAAATACAGTTTAAAATATAATTCTTTAAAAAATATATTAACACATCTATTCATTTTTATAAAATTTTATTCTATATTTATTTTTTTTTTTTTAAAATGAATGAGAATAGAAGGTTGACACTTTTGAAGTGTGAAAAATGAAAACACCTTTTAAAAATAATTATATGAATGCGTGTTTTCGAAAAACGCATCCTTCAATAATAAAAAATAATCTTACAGAAAAAATTGAACAAAAGAAGAAATATTTTTGCAACATATTATTAAAAATCACACAGAAAAAGGAACATCAACCTTTTCAAACAAATTTAGATAAAGAAAATATATATGACACAAAAATAAGAAACAATAAAATTAATTATAAATATAAAACGTTAAACAATCTAATTTATAATGTAAAAAAAATTGCATTATATAATTGTAAACGTTATTCAACTGATCATAATATTCTTATATCAGACAAAAACATTAAAGATAATAATAAAATTAAATTAACCAATAGTTTTTTAAATCAGACAAATTTAAAACATGAAATTGTAGATGTTCATAAAAAGTTAACCGAAAATTGTTTTATAGACAAACAAAAAGAAGAAATTTTCTTATTATTGAAAAGTGCAATCAAACCAAACTTGAAAGGGAAAATTTATTTCATTGGATCATGTGAAAATAATATTTGGTATTAATAAACAAAAAAAAAAAAAAATATATATATATATATATATACATATAACAGTTAGCTAGCTAACTAGCCAAAATAAGAACAAATAGAAGAATATATTCTGAACGTTCATAAAAAATGTATTGTACAATATAAATGTATTTATATATATTATTTTTGTAAATAATGCATATGTGTTATATTTTTTCTTTTATAGGATAAAAAATTCAGATATTGATTGTTGTATAGTAGTGGAGAATTGTGAAGATAAGAATTCTTACCTATATATATTAAAAGTTATTAAGAGTGCAATTAATTTAATATATCCATCATTAACTATAAATATAATTAAGGCTTCTGTTCCAATAGCAAAAATATATAAAGAAGAAACTAACATCTGTGATATCAGTATAAATAATACTGTAGCAATAGTTAATACAAAATTTGTGTCATCTATTTGTAATATAGATGAGAGGGTTACTATTATAAATAGAATAATAAAATATTGGGCTAAGCAAAAAAATATTAACAACAGGTAATATATATGTGTGTGTTTCTTATTAAGGCACAATGTTAATATAGCACTTTAATCGTTGTACATATATATATATATATATATGTATATTTTTTTTTATTTGTGAAAAGGTCCCAAGGAACATTCAGTTCATACGCCTTATTTTTATTAACATATTATTTTTTTCAAAATATAAATAATCCCTTATTACCATCATATAAGTAAGATATGAATATATATAACATAAGTATTGTTTTATTTGTACAAAAAAATTTATATATTTATATGTGTTAATATATATTTTTCATTACATTTTGTCCATAGGTCTATTGAAAGGGAGAATGCAGAGTCGTTTGACATTAACAGTGAATGTATAAAAAAAAAAAAAAAAAAATTTATATAATAAATAATACATAATTATAAATGGAACGATATGTTTTTTTGATTTTAAAATGTATGGAATATTTTTCATGTCATATTTTATAGATTTCTTTCTGCAAGACCATGTAGAAATGCCCTTTTACACAAACATAGAGTAATAATAAATTAAATAAATAAATATATATATATGTATATATGTATATATATTTATTTATAACATTTTATTTTATTTTAATTTTAATTTTCTAATTTATTCACACCTTAGGGACATAAGAAATAAATTTCCGAACCTCCAGAAGAACAAAGAAGATGTTTCAAAATTGTTGTATGGCTTTTTTGAGGTACACAGACAAACACATATACACAAAAGAAAAAATAATAATAAAATAAAAATTTTATATATTTTATAAATTCCTACTAATTGTGTTCATATTTTATATTCTTTTATTTATAATAGTTTTATTCTAATGATATTTGTAAAAATGGAATAACTCTTGATATATATAATAATCAAATTATTGAAAATAAAGATATGACAGCCAATATTTACTGCCCTATAACAAAAAAAATTGTAAATACTTACAGTATTAATACATGGAAAAAAATGTTTGAAAAGTTTCAAGCAGCATATGATAAATTAAAAAATGTAATAAAAAATAAAATAAAATATAAAATATCTTTAAAATTTAAATATGTGATTATTCTTCACACTATATATTATAATTATAATATTGTTTTTTTTTTTTTTTTTTTATAGGGAGATAGTTTAAATATCATTTGCGAAGAAACAAAAGATAACACATCCAACAGAAAAATGGATCTTAAAGGTATAATTTTTTCTTTTTTTTTTTTTATATAAATAAATGAAATATAAAATAATATTTAAGGAAAATCATTTTATGAAAAATTTATAAATATAAACATATTAATAGTAAATATTAATAAAATAAATATAGTTATTTTTACATGACATACAAAAATAAAGTTATATATATATATATATATATATATATGCACCCCTTTAGGGATTTTCACTTTCAAAAAATAAGAATATATATATATATATTTATATATATTTATTTATATATAAATATTATTACATACTTTTGTATTTATTTTATTTTGTAGATCATTTGTTAAGAAGAAAAATTTTTCAAAATTTGTTTTTAGATTGAAAAAATGTGATATAAAAATTTTAAAAATGGGGTTTTCACTGAATATTTAATTTTTTTTTTTTTTTAAATTCTATTATATATATGTTTATATATATGTGTTTTTTTTTTTTTTTTTCAATATGTTTATTCTATATATATAATATATTTATTTATTTTTATATTTACATATATAACAATATGAAAAAAAGATGACAAATTTTTTTTGTAGAAGACTTTTAAAAAGAAAACCATTTTTTTTTTTTAAAAAATTCAGATCTTTAAAAACATTATACATAAAAAATGTAAATAAGTCAGTTATAATGAAAAAAAATATTATAGAGAATAAAATAGAAAATAAAGATAAAGAGAAAGAGTTATGTGCATTAAACTATTTTACTAAGTTTGAAATATTTTATTTATTTGTCATGCCTTTTACATTTGTATCTCTTTATCTAATATTAATGTGGAACATTTTTAAATATATATGTGACATTAAAGATGTAACTACAAAAAAAGAGACAAAAAAAAAAAAAAAAAAAAACAAAAATATAAATATAAATATAAATATATATTTGTATATATATATATATATATATATATAATGCTTTATTTTTTTAGATTAAGCATTTCTTGAAAATCCTTCGATGGTTAAATGGGAAAGACGCCTATCCGTATGAATACTGGAATAATAAAAAGGACACTACAAAAAGAGTAAATAAATAAATAAAATATATATACATATATATATATATATATATAATATTATGTATGTATGTATGTGTTAATTCATATGTACATATATTTTTCTTTCTTCTATTTTTTCTAGGGGAAATCTATCATAGTCGCAGAAAAAAAATTCGAATAAACACGTTATATGCATACACATATATGTTTTTTTTTGTTTATTATATATATATATATTTTGTGTAACGTGTATTTATCTTTTTTTTTTTTATTATTTACAAACTTGGTATGTTAAATCATGTTAAGGATTTTCTTGAGTTTGTTTTCCAATTGCTCCACTTTTTGATAAAGATCCAAAATTTTTAGTTGCTTGATAAAATTGAATAGATAAAAAATTTTGACTTTTTGAAGATACAAGCAATTATTTTTATAATCTGTTAAAGTATTGATTAAATGTAGAGAAGAATAAATAAAATCTTTGTTAATGTATAAATAGATTTCTTTGATAACTAATGGTACGATATGTTTACAAATTTTATCTTTGATGATATAACTATGTTGAGAAATTTGTTTAAAAAAGAAAATTAATTTTAATTTATCGAATTGAATAAAATCTGTTGTTTGGTATATATAGATGGCTAGTTGTAATAAACCATTATAATAATTTAATATGAATATATAATATTTTTTACAATTAAATATATGTCCTATAATACATAATATATTAATACATATTTGTTTTTTTATATATAAATCAATATAATAATAACGAAATAATATATCTAAGAAATGTATAAGAAGTCCTTTATTTATAAAGTCTTCACACATATATTGTTCTTTACATAAATTAATATATAATAAAATAATTTTATTTGTAATATCTATATCATTTAATAATATTAAAAAATTACATAATGTACTAATATTTAATTCAATTAAACGATTTTTTAATTCATCATTATTATTTGTAATATTTATTAATGTACTTAATATAAATAAACAAAAATTCTTCTCATAATAATTAAAACTTAAAAAACATATCATTGAATTTACTAAAGGAATATATTTATTTTTATAATCATTTGAAAATATTAATAAATTCTTACATATCTTTTTTTTTATTTCAAAATTCTTCCCATACTTTAAAATATATGATATTATTTTCTTATAATTATTATCTTCTTTATAATAATAATATTTGTTTACGTACCCACACTGATGTAAATAAAAAAGAAAAAAGTCGTTGATATAATATTTATTACTATCCAACAATTTCCCTATTTCAATATCGTTTGATGAATCTTCTTTTAATAAATCCAGACAATTCAATTCGTATCTGTTGCTGTAATCTTTTTCTCGTAAATGTAGAAAAAAATTAACTATACTATCAATAGTCTAAAAAAAAAAAAAAAAAAAAAAAAAAAAAAAAAA
>NC_033657.1:1237594-1239216 GCF_001601855.1 Plasmodium reichenowi | reverse complement strand
TAAAAAAAAAAAAAAAAAAAAAAAAAAAAAAAAAAAAAATAATAATATAATATAATATAATATAATATAATATAATATAATATAATTAATATAAATAATATTAAATATTAATATATATTATAAAATATAATTTTCTTTTTTTCTTTTTTGTTAATATGTACCAATTTGTTGTCTTTGTTTATAGATAGACATCCATTTATAAAATCGGTTACATTATATTTATGCGCTTCAAAAAAGGAACAACATATATATATATATATATATATACATATATGTATATATTTTTTTTTTTTTTTTTTTTTTTTTTTTTCATTTTACATATGAAGCCTGAATGAAGGCAATATATCAAGTAATCCGAAAGGCGATGCAAAAATTTGTTAATTTTTATTTTTTCACTTTTATGAGTATCTAACAAATTTAAACCTATCATAAAAAAAATATAAAAAGGTATTTATATTCCTCTATTCATAACTGTTTTATCTTTTATTTTATTTTATTTTTTTAATAACCTGTTATTTTATTCATTATAACGTTCAGTAAGTATTCAAGATTTCTTTCCACCTTTGTGTCTTCTCCCAAAAACTCTATTATATCTATATATAAATATATGAACACATATTAAAATTATGGCACATATAAAATGATTAATATATTTATTTCCTATTTCTATTTTTAGTAACCTGAATTTATCATTACTTCTCCTTCTTTTAAGATAATTAACATGGACTTGAGAAACATTTTTATATATTCAAAGTAGGAGGGCTATACAATTAATATAAATAAATAAATATATATATATATATATATATATATATATATGTATGTATGTATGTATGTTTTTTTCATTTAACCTTTATTTTTATAATAGTTTCAAAGTATTCATAAACATTAGAATCATAAATGAGGGCATCTACTTGTGCTTGAATTAGGTTGACATAACTAAAAGGAAAAATAAAGAAATTTATAAAAAATGCACACATATAAATATATAAACATATAAATATATAAACATATAAATATACACACATATAAATATAAAAACATACAAATATACAAACATACAAATATACAAACATACAAATATACAAACATATTGTTAATATGTACGGTTATATGATTCCTTATGTGTGTAGTTTTATATATAATTTTCTTGATCTTACTAAGTATTGTGTATTTCATTGGGAGTAATTGAATTTGATACAATGTACACTTCATCATATAAATCTTTGTCACTTACATTGAATTCTAAAAAGAAAAACAAAAATAATTATGTGTTTATTAATATTTTATGGGTCCTTATAACTTGGTTTTTTTTTTTTTTTTTTTTTTTTTTCTTTATATGCTTATATATGTAACCTTGTTGATTTTCATGAGATATTTTAAAGGTAATAAATATGTCTTGCCTTTTATCAAGTAATGGTGGTATGACTAAAAAATTAATTTTTTTCCACAATAAAAAAAATGTACATATATATATATATATATATATATATATATACAATATATACATATATATAATATATTTTCTCACATGTTCTCCTAAAAATTATACAGACTACTGTGTGCGTTTCATTTTTAAAATATATCTGATAGATGAAAAGAGAAAAAAAATTTATGAGCAA
>NC_033657.1:1229341-1233316 GCF_001601855.1 Plasmodium reichenowi | reverse complement strand
TTTTATTTTTTTGTTTCGCCTTGTTGGTGTGTAAATACTTCTTAGTATATAATAATGACAAGAGATAATAATGAACACTAAAAATGACTGTGCCCTTCTCCATATTTGTGATGATATATTTTTGAACCTAATAAAATATTTTTCCATAAATGAAACTTTAAAATTGAAACTTGTGAATAAAAATATTTATGAATATTTAAAAGATGAAAAGGTATATCAGTTGAATACATGTTTGAATTTAAATAATTATATAAAATTTGTAAAGTTTGTAAAGTCTGATAAATTCAGTGCTTTTCTCTTGTCAATTCTGAATGATGAAAAAAATATATATGACAGTCCTTACTATGGTAAGGATAATATAAGATATAAAAATGAATGAACAAATAAATGAACAAATGAATGAATAAATAAATGAACAAATAAATGAACAAATGAATGAACAAATAAATGAACAAATGAATGAACAAATGAATGAATAAATAAATGAACAAATGAATGAATAAATAAATGAACAAATAAATGAACAAATAAATGAACAAATAAATATGTATATAAGTGAACACGTAAATATATATATATATATATATATATATGTACACATATATATATATTATTTATTTATTTATTTTTTTTTTTTTTCTTTTGCACCCTTTGTAGTTAAGAGGAATGCTCAATATGGCGTCAACAAAAAACAGCTAGTTCCAAAAGGAAAAGGATTTCTACAAAAAATAATTTTGAAAGGAGAATTTTTAAGAAATGTCAATTTTTACGACTTAAGTATTTTATTAGCTAGCCATTCCGATACATTAAAAGAATTGTATATTAATGGATTAAACGATGTCAATTGTCCTCTCTTTATATATTCAACTTATAGTATAATTTTTGAGTTTTTTTCCAAAGAAGTTCTTTTTAATAACCTATCTTTTAATTATGTAACAAAAAAGGATTTGCAAAAAATTCAAAAATATATCTCAAGTCAACGAAAGATACCCAAAAAGGAAAAAAAAAAAAAAAGATGTGAAAAATGTGATGAGAAAGTAGGAAGTCAAGTGAAGGAAAAATGTGAACATGAGGAAAAAAAAATTTTAAGTAGAACCAAAACGGATGTAGATATAAAATTATTTGAAAGTAATAAATTACCAATGGGTGTTAAGTCATCATTAGATAATCAACTGACCATGGGTACTCAATATTCTCTTGATAGTCAATTTTCTATAGATACGCAATTTTCTTTAGATACACAATTTTCTACAGATTCTCAAACATCCATATATAATAAAAATACAAGTGTAGACAATAAATCATATAATTCAAGACAGATATATAATGAAAAAGAATTGTCCCTAGAAAATCTTCATATAAAAGAACATTTAGATCCGCGAGAAAAAAAAGACATATTTGGTAAGGTTACATATACAAATACAAAAGAATATCATAGAAAAATAAGCTCCAAAAAAATTAAGAATTTTACTATTAATAAGGAAAAAAATAATAACAATGAAGATAATAATAATAATAATAATAATGTAGTATGTAAAGAAAAGAAAAACTTAATAATAAAATTATTCGACAAATTTGTAAAAAATGAAAAAAAAAAAAAAAACCTTCCTATAACTAATAAAAACAAATTACATATTTTATGTGAACATATAAGTATAGTTTATAATTGTAATAAGAAATGTTTTGAAAAAATAAAAAATTATAAACAAGAAACAAATTTAAGTCCTTATGTAAATAATCTAATAAATTTGAAAATTTTAAATTTATCAGGTATTCAAACTTATGATATGATTAAAATGTTTATTCCAATAAATATGCCATCTCTGAATATTTTAAATATTTATTCATATGATTATTTTTTTTATTTTTATAATATGCTCATATCATTTTTTTCATATGGAAATGGACAAGAAATTTTTACACGATATATTAATGTAAAAAAAATTGAAGAAGATGAAAAAGAAAAAAATTATCATATAAAAAAAAAAAAAAATATATTACTAGAATATAATAAAAGAATGTATGAAGTAATAAAATTAATGGATCAACAATTAAAGCATACATGTAATAGTTCTTCATCTTTTCAAAAAATCTTTGAAGATGAAGCAATCAATAATTATGAACTCCATATAAAAAATAATGACAAGAAGGTATTCATAACTCCTTCATATGTAGATAATATATATGTAAACCATATAAATGCTCCAATATATTATGCGGATGGAAATTATATAAAATACGATACAGATGATGAGAGGGCAACATGTAGTATTGAGCGATCACCAAGTTGGTCATGCGTTCGAAGTATTGAAAGTTATGATGACAACAGAAAAGGAGCTGATATCACAAAAATGTATGACACAAAATTGGAAGGTCAAAGTAAATTAAAAGGTGACAGTAAATTAAAAGGTGAAAGTAAATTGAAAGGTGAAAGTAAATTAAAAGGTGAAAGTAAATTAATAGGTGACAGTAAATTAAAAGGTGAAAGTAAATTAATAGGTGACAGTAAATTAATAGGTGACAGTAAATTAATAGGTGACAGTGAATTAATAGGTGCAAAAAATCCTTACGATAATTATCATTTCCAGGGATCGGAAGAACTAAAGTTTTGTGTTCAAAATAATAAAAAGAAAATGCAAAAATTAAAAAGAGGAGGATATATTTGGCCAATAGAAAATCATAAATATAAAAAGAATGTGAGTGTAGAAATTTTGTATCTATTCAAAAATATTTTAGAAAATGAAGAAAAAAAAGGAAGAAAAAATATTATTTGTTTATTGAATAATTTAAATTTAGAACATTTTTCTTTATTTAATTATAGTTTGAGTAGTCCTTTTTTATGGTTACTTCTTTTAATAAAAAATAGAAATTTAAAAACGTTTTGTATTTTAGATATATGTTTATCACATCTACTATGTGCACTGACATTTCTAGAAGCTTATCTTAAACAAAATTTATTTAATTTTCAAGGAATGATGAGAAGAAGAAGAAAAAGAATGGGCAGCATTTATTTTAAATTTAATGATCACGACGAAATTAAATTTATTAACGAAATGTATTCAAAATTGATTAATGAGATGAATCAAAAAAGGGATATAAATGGTACTGATCAAATTCATCATAATAATATCCAGAGGAATGATATCAATACATATAATATGTATATAAATAAAATACATATTAATAATAATAATAATAACAACTTAACCAATACAAATACTTGTAACACACATGAACAAAGTAAAGATAATTACCAAGCAAACACAAAAAAGAAAAGTAAAATACTTCATATCGTTATTTATGTTTATAATAATACGAAAGAAAATAAACAATTTATTAAATATATAAGAAAAATATCACGATCCTTATGGAGATGTAACTATGTTGTATATTATTCAATACATTATTATAAATATAAATATTTTAATAAGTATATTGACATAGATAATTTATATAGAGATTATATTATGAACATTCTCTTAAATAACCATAGGCTAAATAGATACATGGATGAAAGTAAAATGTTAACATATTAAAAAATATAATATATGGTATATAAATAAAAATATATATATGTATATGTATATATATATATATATATATATATATTATAATAAGCAAAATGTGAGTCTTATGAATTTTTTTTTTTTCTTTTTTTTTTGTCCTTGTTCTATTATATATAGAATGTTTTTCCGTTTTCCTTTTTTCTGTTTTGTATTTTCTATTTTTTCTTATTTTATTTTTAATTTTTCAAGTTTTTTTTTTTCAGTAATTTTAAATTTAATTTGAATTATATATCATTTTTTCTTAATTATATATATATATATATATAAATACTTCATTATGTGCCACATTTTGTTTTTCTTTCTTTTTTTTTTTTTTTACAATTATGAATTTTTAAAAAAAAATAAAAAAAAAAAAAAAAAAAAAAAGTTATATAAAATTATTTTTATTTTTTAAAATTTTTTTTTTTTT
>NC_033657.1:1225394-1227894 GCF_001601855.1 Plasmodium reichenowi | reverse complement strand
AAGAAAAAGTAAAAGCGCGCAAATGTGTAAAGTTATATAATTTTAAAAGGATATATAAATGATATAATGGCTCAGCAATCGTATCATTTTAACATATGTACATAATATATACATGTTTATATATATATATATATATGTTTATATTTTTTTTTATGTGTACCGTTGCATTTTAATTGTAAAAAAAAATAATAATCTTTTCTATGAAACGATTATAAAATATGATATGTTTTTTTATTTTTTTATTTTTTTATTTTTTTATTTTATTATTTTATTATATTATTATTTTTTTTTATCACTTATTACTTGATATTATTAATTTATATTATTTTATTTTATTTTTTTTGTTTTTTTATATTTAAAAAATTTTTGTTTTTTGTTTTTTTTTTTTTTTGTCTGCAAACTTTTATTAAAGATTAACATAACAAATATTATATTTCCTTGGTTATATTATTATTATTATTTCAAGAACAAAAAATAATATGCAACACCAAAAAGGATAATAATTCCAGCCACAGCAGGGTAATTAGTTTTATCTTCTTTTTTAATCTACAAGGGTTTTAAAAAAAAAAAAAAAAAAAAAAGATAAATAAATAAATAAATGATATCATATAAATAAAATGAACCTTATTTTTAATATATATATATATATATATATATATATATATATATATATATATATACATATATACATATATACATATATAACGTTTGAGTAAAATAAAAAAGTTGTATCAAGGTATATTTTATATACACACATAAAAAGAAAACCAATAGTAGATAATAAAATAAATATATTATTATATATGTATAAAATCATTTTCTTTTCACCAGTGTAGGTTTGTTTTCTTTATGTTTGCTTTCTTTAGGTTTGCTTTCTTTAGGTTCCTTTTCTTCCTTTTTTATTTCCTCATCAGAATAATTTATATATTCTATCTTATTTTCAATAATTTTTGTTTTTTCTTTTTTTTTATATTCCTTTGAATTTTTCTTTATTCCAATCAAAAAACTGTTCATTAAATTTTTGGCGTTCTCAGAATGTCCAATAGAATTAAATGCATCGGTCGCATCAAGACCTGTAAAAAAATATAAAAATATAAAATATGTTCACATGAACATATATTTTATTATATAAAAACATTTTAACACATATATATATGTATGTATGCATTTCTTTACATAACTTTTAGTAAGTCCTATTTATTTTATTTTATTTTATTTCTGTTACCTTCATATTCCTTAAACAGATCATATCCACCTGGATGTTCATAAAATGAACTCACATCATATATTAAATCATTAATTACAATACAACTTTTTGATTCGGTTTTAAGTTTTTTTAATTCTTTATCATCTATTACTTTTAATTTCTTAACAACCATTTTTTAACAAAATGAAAATTATATAGCACCTGTTTTGTTTTTTAACAATTTTATATTATAAATAAGAAAAATAAATAAAAATAATAATAATAAATAAATATATATATATATATATATATATATATATATATATACATATGTATATATTTTTTCTTTTTATCCAGGTATACAAGTTTATTAATTAGCTAATTTTTCACACTTTACAATAATATATAAATATTTTTTTAAATCGTATTTCTACATATTAATAAGCACATATATATATATATATATATATATATATATAAATATATGCTTATATGTTTATATTTTTTTTATTATTTATATTTATTTTTTTATTTATTATGTGTATATTAATTTTAGTTAGCTGTTCATAATATTATGATTACAATTGTATAAAAATATATATGTATATAATATATATTCTGCTATTTACATATATTATAATTTGTGTTTGCCCATGTATTGATTTATTTTATATTTATCTATACTTGTTTTTATTTTTATTAGTGTATGTAATCCCAAGAATACTATAACAAATTATAAACACATAAGAAAAAATGTTATCAAAATGTACGAAATGTTACAAGAATATATATATATATATATATATATATATATATGTATGTATCATATATATTTTTTCTTTTAAGTATTTACAATTTATAAACGCGTAGAATAAAATACAGGACACTTTACAAATATATACATTTAATAAAAAATTATGAATATAAACTATATTATTTATATATTTCCTATGTTTTTAAAAAATAATTAAAAATGTGCGTTCAGAAATTTTTTTTATATTATAATTTAATAAATATACATATGTATTTGTTAATTTTTTAAAAAGTGTAACATACTTATAAAGAATTTGTATCTTCATTTTAAAATTATATATTAATTCAAATAATAACAAAATATATACCATTTAATATTTATTAATATTTAATTTTTTTTTTTTTTTTTTTTTTTTTTTCTTTTGACCTTTACATGCTTTGTTTTTTATATTAATTAAAATTTTTACAAAGAGAAATATTTAAACGTTGGTTTATTCAAAATATGAATGTTCATAATTTTTAATATAACCAAAAAAAGAGGAAAAAAAAAAAAAAAAAAAA
>NC_033657.1:1202664-1217664 GCF_001601855.1 Plasmodium reichenowi | reverse complement strand
TAATTATATAAAAAATTTTATTATAAAAAAGTAAGGTCAGGAAAATGTCCTTCGAAAGGGGGAAGGGTTTATTTGTTATTTTCCCTTTTGAACGAAAATAAAATGTAGGATATATATTAAAATAATTCAAATGAATAAATAAAAAAATGTAAATATATATATATATATATATATATATATATATATATATATATTTATTTATTTATTTATATATATATTTATTTATTTATTTATATATTTATTTATATATTTATTTATATATTTATTTATTTATTTTTATTTTTTTTTTGTGTTACATTTTGTTAGCAAGAGGACGTAACCGTAACCCCTTGACCAGGAAATGTTTTTTTCCTTCTTTATTTGTTTCATATTTGTTACTATTGAATTTATAGAAAGTTATAAAAAAAATCCACAGATCAGCGATATATATTTTAGAAAGCTTAATAAAAATTATCATATAAAAGATGATATAATAAATTACAATAGATTTAAATATGTTTACAAAATAAAGAATCATCCATTAAATGAAATAAAAGAAGAGGTATTAAATTTTTTAAAAAAAAAAACATCTTTTTATTTAGTATATAATAAATGCCCACTTTATTATAAGAATTTATGTTTTAAAGAAATACTTATAAGAGATACAAACGAAACAACTTCAATAAAAAATAATTTCTATTTTTCTCATGATTATTTATATATTCCTCAAGCTACCTCTTTATTTCCATACATATATGATTTATTAAAAAATAATGACAAGGAACAGAATATACAAAAATGTAATGATACAATATATGTAAGAAATAATCCATATAGTGAAAATACACCTAATAATAATATTGATGTAAATAAGAATATAAAAAAAAAGCAAGATAATTATATTAATAAAGAAATCGTTGAAAATAATAATGTACATATAATAAACAATTCAAACATATTAAATAAGCAAAGAGATAATTTTTGTATTATATCTAATATTTTTAGGAAAGATAATATTGATAAATTACATTTCCCCTTTTTTAATCAAATTGATATATATTTTAAAATAACCAACGAATTAGTACACAAAAAAAAACAACTTGTATATTTTTTGTGTGAATTATTATCCAACATCTTTGGACCTAATTATAAATGGAGAATAAGAAAAGATTCTTTTGATTTTACTACACACTCATTACAAGCAGAAGTATTTCATAATAACAAATGGATAGAAATTTTAGGTAGTGGAATATTAAAAAGGAAAATTATTTTCAACAAAAAAAAAAAATATGAAATCAGTGATTATCTAGCTGTAGGAATAGGCTTAGATAGAATTGCTATGATAAAATGGGATATTGACAGAATAAGAGATTTATATTTATATATTTATAATACAGAAAAAAATATATATTCTGTCGAGCAACATAATGAAAAAAATAAATGTTCACAACATATATCAAATGATATATTCAATAAAAATATAAATGAATATATTAACCATAATGACTCAAATAATCATAATAATGTAAAAAATTATTTTTTGAAAAGCAAAAAAAATGAAAACCAAAATGATAAGCACCAAGATGAAAATATTTTATTAAGTTCCCCAAAATTGGAAGGTCAAAAATTAAGACATAATTTATTAACACATATAAAACAAAAGATTCATATACAACAAAAACAAAAAAGTATAAATATACCACATGAAGAAGTTTTATATTTTTCAAATTTATACAATATAAAAGATGAACAACGAGATCTGTCCTTTTATTCAAATGAACAATGGAACAATGAAGATTTTATAAAAAATATTATGGAATTAAAAAACATAAAAAATTTACACTTTTTGAAAACAGTTTATCTTTTTGATATATTTTTAAATGAACAATCAAAAAAAACAAGTTATGCATATAAATTTATTTATACGCCAACAACAAATATAAAGGTGCACTAATTAAAAATAAATAAATAAATAAATATATATATATATATATATATATATATATATATGTATATACATTTATGTAAACCAAAAAATTATGTATATTATACATTCAAAAAAAAAGGAAAAACTTTTTCATATATGATATATATATATATATATATATATATATTTTCTTTTTGTAGGAACAGCACGTTTTTAAAAACCATGTAAAAGAATTACATGAACAAATAATAACACAAATAACAAAAATGTACAATATAATTATTAGATAATTTCCGTTATATTTTTATATGATTTTATTATATTTAATTTAAAAATCGTATTACTTTTTTTTGTCTTTTTTGAATACACACATATATACATATATGCATATATACATATATACATATATATATATATATATATATATATATATATATATATATATATATATTTATTTATTTATTTATTTATTCATTTATTTGCCAACTCATGTTTACATATTGACATCTTCCCATTTTTATTTTCATTTTTTTTGTATAATGGGGTATTTTAAAAAGTTCCATGAAAAAAGAAATTGTTCTAAACCTCCAAAAACTAAATAAATTTTTTTTTTTTCAGAATTGTAAAAAAATTTCATACATAAAATACTACCAACTTTATTTATATGCTCAAAAATGTAAAAGTTAATAAACTGTGCAATTAATTGAGCTTCAATTTCTAGAATTGTATTTTCTTCATTTCTTTGTTTTCTATTATTATAATCCTCATGATATAAATTTATTTTATATATCATAATTTTTTTTTTTTTTGAAAATATTGCTATGTATAATTCACCATTCGTCATATAATAAAAATCAAAAAGAAGTATTTTAAAATTTTGAGGGAATTTTAATTTTCTGATATATAATTCATGACCTTGAGAGACATATTTTTTTTCATTCTCTTTTTCTTGGTACACTAACTTCTCAATATGATTATTTGCATGAATAATATCACTATTTATGTTATTACTCATATTACTATTTATTATAACACCATTTGTATCATCTTTTATATCATGTATACAATTTTTTAAAACATTGAATTTTTTATTAAGAAGATTTATTAATAAATATTCTATAAAAATGAAATATATATTACTATTAGATAGTAAAAATAAAATATTGTCTTTTAAATACATTTTATTTATTTTCTCATTCAAGTTTATATCATAACTATCAAATTCCATATTGTGATTAAAAAATAATAATTTCTTCTCATATAAAATAAAAACGTAAATTTCGTTATTAAATATAGTAGATGCCATATATTTCTTTCCTTTAAATTCATACAAATTATTTAACAATTCATTATTCAATTTTAATATTTCATTAGTTATAATATTATATAAATACAAACCTTTTTCATTTAATATTACAAGATATGTATCAAATGTATTGGGATATATATTATTATTCATATCAATTTTTAAACCTTCCATTTTCATCATATTCCTTTTTTTTCTCTTTTTTTTATTATTTTCTTTTGTTACATTGTTTTCTATTATATCTATATGGTTATTCTTTAAACATACGGATTCGTATACACAATGCGAATTCGTTTGGACATCATTTGAATTATTTGTCTTTTCAATAATATCATTTATATTATCATGATCAAATAAAATATCTTTATTTTTTATAATATTTTTTGGCTTTCCAAACCAACATATAGATATTATATGTTGATTTTCTCTTATATTCGGAATGATTATATTTTTTTCCTGATTTGGTCTTTTTTTTTGAACCTTAGTTAAATAGAAAAATCCAAATACCGACTTTTTATTAATAAAAGCTATAATTGGTAATTGAGGATGATTAATTAAAAATATACAAATGTTAATATTATTTGAATATATCGAATTTAATATATTATTATTATTATTATTATTATATTTTTTTAACTGTAAATTATATATATTCTCATTTCCTAGAGAAAAAATTATGTTATTATTAAAACAAATTATGTAATATATCCATAAACTTAGAGTAAATATTTTATAAACATTCTTCTTCTCATCTATTACATATAAACAATAAAATTTTTCTGAATCATATATATATATATACTCTTTATTATTTAATATAAAAAAATATAAATAAAAAATTATTTTACAATTAATATGGAAAGATTTAATAATCCTTTTTTCATTTAAGTTGTACACATTTATAATACCTTTATCACTCGATATATAAATATTGTCGGCTGAATCAAAATGGATACATGTGTAATATTTCAAATCTTTTTTATCCGAAATGTTTTTGTTATTATTATTTTTATGATTTTTATTTGATGTATAAATGAAACTATCATTCTTATTTTGTTCTTCCATATTCTCATTATTCTCATATTTTTTATATTCCATATCATCAAATATTATCTCCTTATAATTTTCATTTATATTTTTTTCACCTGTCTGTTCATGTAATTTCTGAACAGGGCAGGCAATTAAACAATTTTTTTTTTTTTTTTTTTTTTTTTCTTCTTCTTCTTCTTCTTCTTGTACTTCTTGATTTTCACTAGATCTATCTATTTCATGTAAAATGATATTTTCCTTTTCATTGTTTTCGTCATGTTTTTGTATTATTATATTATTATTTATAGAATTAATTTCTTTCATTTCATTAATATTATATATTTTTACATAATTTTTGGTAGAAAATGATAAATAATTTTGTCCTAAGTTATTAAATTTGGTTGTCATGGAATATAATTTTTCATGAACAAAATTGATAACAAAATAAATTTCAAAAAAATAAAATTGGACAACTTGGATACATTCCTTATAAGCTACAAAAATATAATGATTATTCTTAATATTATGATATAAATCATTTTTATTTTGTACTTTAAAATATTCTTTAACATTTGTTTCTATAAGATTAATTTTTTCATTTCTTAATTTTTTTTTGATTTTCACATTTTTTTGAGGAACAAAAAAATAGACATTTCCTTGATCATCTCCATAAATTAATTGATAAAAAAGATTTTTGAATATTTTTAAATGTTTCTCATTATCTTTACAAGTGTTATAAGTATTATTTATTTTATCTTGTGATAATTCAAAACAGTACATATTCTTTGTTACAATTTGTTTATCAATATTATCTATGTCCACGATTTTTATTTTATTTTCATCATATATATCGTTGAATAATTTATTATATAAACTATTTTTTTTACTTATATATAAAAAATTAAATGTTAAGCAAGTAATTTGGTTTTTTTCACTAAAGCTTAAAAGGGATTTATTTTTTTCGACATCAAACAAATGAATTTCATTTTTTTCATTATAACAAAATAATTTATACCATAAGGAAGTATTTTTTTTATAAGTATATTTTATAAGTTCATTTTCTTTTTCAAATAAAGAAGTAGTTAAACGTACAAAATCCAATAGCATATATTTGTTTATAATATTAGATAATTTTAATATATAATCAATATTTATATAAAAAACACATGACAAAACTTTCTTCTCATTAAACATATTAACATGTAATATTTCATTCTTAACAATTCTTCTGATAATTACACTAAATTTATGTATTGAGCATGTCACATAATCTTTTACTTTGAAAGTACACAAATTGCTATCATATTTTACAACAGGAATGGGTGGACAAAATTGCCCATTAAACCAAAATAAAGATGGAAAAAATAAAATATTTCTTAAATCATTTTTTTTTTTTTCTTTTTCTAATATATCATTTCTATATATTTTTAAATCATATTGAAGTAAATTTTCATATTTTGTGTCAGGCATCTTTATAAATCATACATATGATAAATATGTGCAAATATATATATATATATATATATATATATTTATATGTATGTACATATTTTCTCTTATTTTATTGGAGAAATATTACCATTTGTATTATTAAAATATATAATAATATATTCCTTAAATAAGGAACGTGTTTATTTCCCCTCATTTGAAATAAAAAAAAAAAGAGTAAAATACAAAAAAAATTAATATAATAATAATAATGTTAATACAAAAGAAAAAAAGGGGAAAAAGAAAAACAACTAAAACATCTGTTAAATCTTTTTGAATTTAATTTCAATTTAAATAAAAATTAATTATATAGAAGTAATACAAAATTAAAAAAAATCTACAATGAACTAAAAACATTACAGTAAGAAAGAAAAAAAAAAAAAAAAATTAAAATATAATAAATGAAATATAATATATATATATATATATATATATATATATAATTATAATAACGCTTTATGATTAATTACAATTCATATTTTTAATACTTTAATTAAAATCAATTTAAAAAATAACTACAGTTTTTAAATATACATACATTATATCATATATAATAAAATGTATACATGTTTTTATATATTATAATTACACAATAAAAATTATGAAACTACCAAAATCATTAATAAAAGTAAAATAATACTTAATTATATAATAAAACTAATATATATAATATATTCACTCGTACATATTTAATAATATCTTTTATGTCATATAATATATATATAATATATATTTTATTAGTATTTAGAACATATTTTTTTCGACATTCTTTAAAAGGATATAAAAATAAAATAAAATAAAATAAAATACTCATTATAATAATTTAAAAAAAAAAAAAAAAATATATGATATATTTATAAATGTAATAAAATATAATAATAGTATCTTAATTATAAAACAAAAGACCATTTGTTTTTTAATATTTAAATTAATGAAAAAATAAAGAAAGCTTTTAATTGGATATATAATATTATATATATAATATATATCGTTATAACCACAATATAATTTCACAAAAATATAAAATGTATATTATATATATATTTAAAAATATATTAAAATTTACTTTTTAACAAGATTAAAAATATAATTTATTTTTCTTATTATTTGTTCGTATTTATAAATTAAAAAAAAAATAAAACAAGAACATATTTATATTAATATATAATTCGGATTAATATATTATATATATATAATATATAATATATAAACATTTTTGATTATTTTGAAATCCATAAGAAATTTTAATAAAATAATAATAAATATAAAAAAAAAAAAAAAAAGAAATAATAATTTTCATAAATTTATAGAACAATACATTTAACATTAAAAGAGAAAAAAAAAAAAAAAAAAAAAAAAAAATTAAAAATTAAAAATTAAAAATTAAAATAATATTTATAAAATATATTTAAAAATATATAATTAGGCAAATTTTTTAAAAATTATAAAATAATATTATAAAGGTTACAGGCATATATATTTAAAAAGTTTGTGTTATATAATAAATATACTACGCAGTTACAATATTTTTATATTTTTTAAAACTTAAAATAATGTACATATAAAATAAAAGGGAAGGACAGGGCATGATAATATGTGCTGGTATATTTATAAAAAAAAAAAAATAAAATAAAAAAAAATGATAAAATACTATTTACAACTACTCATTAAATGTTTTATTTTTACCAACTCTGTAATGTATTTATATTTATAATACGGTAATAATTTATAATGCACAATAAATATATATATATATATATAACATATTTGATTTTTAAAAAAAGTTTACATAACTGTTTGTAAAATTTTGATCAGTATCTATGTGTGAGGATGCATGAAAAGGGTAACTTAGAAATTTTTTGTTATCCTCATCATTAACTTTGATGATATCATAATCTTTCATTTTTTCATCATTTTTTTTGATATCTTTAAAATTATCATCAAAATTAGTATAATTATTATTTAAGGTTAAATCATTCAAAAAATTTTTTGGATTTAAAGTACTTCTATATAAAGAGTTATTATTATTATTAATGTTGGTACTATTGTTATTATTATGTTTTATATTTTCCATATGTGTATAATTATCATTAATTGTTGCATCCATATTAAATGTTGTATTTTGATTATTTTTCATATTAGAATTTGGACTAGACATTTCACAAGAATTATAATAGTTTGTATATAAAATTTTCTTATTATTGTTATGTACGTTAAATTTGTCATCTTGATAATAATTAAAATCATCTATCATGATAGCACCATTAGTTGGAGTACTACTATTAAAACTCGATAAATGAAGAAGCTTATTATTATTACTACTATTTAATTGTAGATTAGTATGTGGAAAATCATCATGAAACATATAATTATTATTATTATTATTATTATCATTATTATCATTATTTGTTTGATTAAAATTCATCATATAATTTTGTTCATCACAATTCATAACATTATTATATGGAAGTTTGTCATAATTTGTTTGGTATTCTCTCATTTTATTAATGTTACCATTATTGGATGTGGAGGAAACAACTGTAAGTAAAGTATTTTCATTAGGTGATGGGATATTCTTTGGATATGTGTGTCTTTGTAATAAACCAGAATTTGGTGTTGTTAAAAAAGTTCCATTATTATATGAATGTTTTTCTTCATATTCCATATCAATATCGTTAATAAAATCTATATTAATTAAATTTTTCAAATCATCTTTTAAATCCTCATTATTTATATATTTTTCATTTAATAATTCTTCATTCAATTTATTATTATAAGTGTTTAAACATTTTAATTGATTAACCCTTTGTCCACAATTTGAAAAAGTATTACTACCACTATTAGTATTATTCAAATAGCTATTTTTATAATTTGTCAAAAGTAAATTATTTTCCTTTTTACTATTTATATCTATATTATTATTATTATTTAAAGGATTTACATATGCAACATTTTTATCAGCATGTGCATTCATATTATGATTACCTGGAAGATTATTACTATGATTATTATTAATATTTTCAGTATTACTATTGTATGAAATAAATGATTCATTCAATAAATTCATATTATTCCCATTGCTTGTAAGTGAAGCATAATGTGTGTTTTTCTTAAGATTGAAATTATTTGCCAAAAAATCCTTATTTGTATTATTCACATTATTGTTACTTAATATGTTATTACTTAAAATATTATTATTCATTATGTTGGTACTATTCATGTTAGTATTATTATTTATGGTGTTACTATTTATATTATTGAGGTTGGAGTTATTTAAATTTACACTAGCACTACTCAGCATATTATTATTATTATTATTATTGTTATTATTATCATTATTGTTGTTGTTATAATTGTTCGTATTCAAAAAATTATGATTAGATAAAATAGAACCATTTCTATTCAAGCTTTTATTTTTCAGAAGATACATATTATTACTACCATTATTATTATTAATATTATTATTATTATTAACATTATTATTGTTACTGTTCACATTAATATTACTATTAATATTAATATTGTTGTTATTATTTCTTGTTGATGAAGTTCTAGAAGCAAACATAGTATTATTATGATTCAAATTATTATAATTCATTATATCATTTTCATTTTTATTTATCATAGTAGTAGTTGTTGTTGTGGTAAGGGTACTATGTATATTTTTCATAACGTCTGTGTTAAAATGATCAGTATTTATATTCAGAGTATTATTATCTATTTTTGTTCCTACAAATAATCTATTATTAATATCTTTCATATAATTTTTTGCACTGGTACTACTACTACATAGGTTATTTAAATCATTACTAGTTTTATTTGTTATGGTATTATTCATCATAACAGCATTATTACTTCCTAAAAACCCATGTACATTTACACCAGGTGCATAATAACTATTAATTCCAGCAACAGGTATGGATAAAGAATTGTTCACAATGGCATTATTATTATTATTATTATTGTTACTATTATTATTATTATTATTATTATGGTGGTGGTGATGTTCATCTAATAAAATAATATTATTATTTTTATTATTATTATTAATATTATTATTAGGATAGTTTTCATCATGAATATTTATATTTGCATTTTTCATATTGGAAAGACTATTTTTATCTTCATTTAAAAGTTTATTCATGGCAATATCATTTTTATTTTGTAATATCACATTTTTATTATATGTATCATAATGGAAATCTAATTTTTCCATATTCTCTATAGTATCCATGTCTTCTTCACATACATTAAAATTATCCTTAAATAAAAATAGATCTTGATAATTTTTATTCATCTTTTTCATCTTCTTAAATTCAGCTGCAGATGATCTGGGAACAGCTCTTTCAATTCTAAGATCACGAACAGATATACTACTTCTCAAAGGAATATTAAAAAATCGAAACATATCTTCTTTCCATTTATCAGGAGTATTTTTATAAGTTTTCAAAAAATTATTCATACATATCATACTTTTAAATTTTATTTTTATATGTGACCCTTTTGGTGGATGGAAATAAATATTATCTATTTCATCATAACCCATCACTCTTAAAATATACAACATTTGTTCTTTAGCTACGATATATTCACTTAGTTTATTTCGTTCAGCTGCACTTTTTGGTAACTCCCTAGGATATTGACACCTAGCACTCTTAGGTACCCAAGAAATATAAACCATCATATCACTAAAGTATTCATTAACTAAATTATTTGCACTTCCTACAATATTATTTAAAGGACTCTTTACTTGGTTATTAAATTGGTTCGATAGTTGTTTTGATAGTTCATTATTCATATTACAATTTCCTTGGTTCGTTAGCTGATTATTTAAATGATTATTCAATGGAATATTATATTGATCATTATATTGATTAATTAAATTATTATTAAAATGTGTATGATTAAATTGGTTATTGTTATTAATATTGGTGGTATTATTGTTACTAATATTGTTCATATTATTTTTCATATTATTGTTCATATTATTGTTCATATTATTGTTCATATTGTTGTTCATATTGTTGTTCATATTGTTGTTCATATTGTTGTTCATATTGTTGTTCATATTATTGTTGCTAATATTATGGTATATATTATTGCTAATACTATGGTATATATTATTGCTCATATTATTGTACGTATTATTATTATTACTATCATTATTATTGTTATTATTATTATTATTATTATTATTATTATTATTATTATTAATGGTGATGGGGTAGTGATTATTAAATTGGTCATTATAATGTATTTTCATAAAAGTACTATTATCACAATGAACATTATTCATATTATCATTATTATTTAAAATATCATTCGAATAGTCCTCACCATTTTGATTTTCATTTGTAATATTTGTTTCTTTTGAACTATTTTCTTTCATTTTTTTATCCATAAAAGATGATTCTGTTAAACATGTAGACAAACTGAATTGTGTTTCATTATTATTATCCTTACTAAAACAGTTAGATATTTGTTTATTTAAGTTCAACTTATTTATTTGGTTCGTTTTATTACTTGCATTACTTTCTAAACTAACATTAGTATCATTACTCAATACATGATTATTTTCAAATATATCTGAATCATGCAGACGATCAATTTTTTCAACATATTTAACTTCAAGAAAATTTCTATCCATGATTTTATTTATTTTTTCCTTTTTCTCAAATGACTGTTCTTCATCATCTAAAACATTTTCAATAACATTTTCTAAAACACTTTCTACCTGTTCAGTTTCTCTTTTTAAATTTTCTACATGATTTACAATGATATGATTCTTCTTTTCAACTATATTATTATTAAAAGAATTGTTATTTGCTTTATTTAATATATACATAAATTTATTCATATTATATAATTTATTTATATATTTTTCATCCTTTATTTTGTTCTTATAAACATTTTTATATAACTCCTCTAAAATATAAATAATTTGCTTCTTACATAAAATTAAATATATAATTCTTTTATTCTTATCTTCTTTTATATGTTCTTCAAATTCTTTTTTATATTCACCATTTAACATTTTTTCAAAAATATCATAAAAAGATATTTTAATATCATTCAACATGTTATCATTCATATTAAATAACATATCATTCTTTTCATTCTGCATTTTTATTAAATATCTATTTAACATATTATTATTATCTTTTATTTTCTCGATTTCTCCTCTTAAAAACATTTCTATATCTTTACTTCCAAGGTTTACATCTTTAATTTGGTCAACAAGAAGAGTACACAAATTATCGAATGATAATAATAATAGTCCACCTATTTCATCAACATATAAATCTTCTTGTTTTTTTATATCTTCAAATACTTGTTCTATTTTTTCTAATTTTGATTCAGCATATGGGTTCTTGCTTCTAACAAGTGCTTCTTGATTTATGTATTCTTTGGGTTCGTTATTGTTAATAATTGTGCTATGGTCATTATCCAAAGAGGTTTTTTTTTTTATATAATTTAGGGTGCACACATTATTACTCTTGTTATCATTTTGTTCATTCAATGGATTATCCTTTAAAATTCTTGGATCGTCATTTTCAATAATTTGAGACTCCCTTTCAATAATTTGAGACTCCCTTTCAATAATTTGAGACTCCCTTTCAATAATTTGAGGCTCCCTTTCAATAATTTGAGACTTCCTTTCAATAATTTGAGACTCCTTTTCTATCATTTTATCAAGTTTATCATTATTATGGTCTTTTTTTTCTGCTCCGCCTTCTGGTACTTGTTGGATATCATTATCTATGACCTTATTCTCTTTAGATAAACTTGCATTATTTTCTGATGTTTTTAATTTTAATTTTTTAAAATTATTTAAACGATCTAATAGGCTTAATAAATACCTACCTTCTCCATTTCCATTTGTATTCGTATTTTTCCCTACATTATCATTATTGTTTGTACAATTTTCTTTCTTCTCATTTTTTATATCAACCTGTATATTTCCTTTTACAAAAGAATTTTCCTTTTTTATAATTTCAACTTGTGTTCTGGTGGTTTCTTCCATTTTTTTAACATAAAAATTATTAAAATAAAACATATATATATATAATATAATATAATATAATATAATAAATAAAGAACAATTAAATATTAATAAATTTATAAAACAATTAAAATATTTTTAAATAATTACAAAAATATATAAACACACAAATATAATATATATACACATATATATAAAAATAACTTTTTATTTATATTAATACGAATTATAATATCATATAATCAAATAAATACAAACATAAAAAAAAAGAAAAAAAAAATTTTTTTTTTAATATAAGAAATATTCCTGTCAGATGTAAAAATATTGAAATCACAAAATTCTAATAAGTACTATAATAAATAAAAAAAAAAAATTTTATATTATTCTCACAATAAGGAAAAAACGTAAGGTATAATTTAAAAAATGATGTACAAAAATGTAGTCACACATATGTATACTTATGTATAAATATATAATATATTTTTTTTTCATGTAATGGAAAAAAAAAAAATAAAATAAACTATAATAAAATATACAACAATAAAATAAACAACAATACAATAAACAATCTTAAAAAAATATCATAAAAATAATCAGGTTCCCCTGCAATTTATTCTTTTATATCTATTTTAAAAAATAATAATAACAAAAAGTAAAAAGTAAAAACTAATTATAAGGTCATAATATATACATATAATATAATATATTTTACAACAATACTTTATAATTAAATTTAAAAATGTAATATAAGAAATTCGTCAACTTTTTTCTTTATATATATTATTCTAGTAATTAAAAAATTAGCATATCATGTTTATATTATTATATACACATATTATTAATTTTAAATTAAATATATGTGTATTCTTATTATATACATATATATAACATCATATGCTTTTCTAAATATATATAATAAGAAAAAATATATTTAATATATATCTTTTTGTTTCTAAAAAAATACAATATATATATATATATATATATATATATATATATTAAAGAAAAAAACAATCATAAATTATATATAAATTATATCTAAATAAAAAAATATTATGTAAAATCATAAATTAAAATAAAATATTAAAATAACATATAATATTAAAACATTAATAATTATTAAAACAAAAATCAAACTTTTCATAATTAATAATTAAATAAAATTACAAATAAATTAATTTCGTATTTTTATTTTTATTTCTATTTTTATTTTATTTTAGTTTTTTCTTTTTTTTTTTTTTTTTATCTTAAGTGTATCTTAATCACAAATAAACATGAAAATATAAAAATTCACATATCTATTTATATTACATATATATCTTATTTTATAATACTTATTTATCTATTGCTTTGGTGTGTGTGTATATATATTTATATATTATAATACATTCTCTTTTTGTGTTTCTCATTTGTTATAACAAGTATATATTATATATAACATATTTATATATATATATAATATATATATATATATATTTTTTTTTTTTTTTTCAAGTACATAACTTACCCTTTCTCATATTAATACACATATATATAACAATATAATATTTTTTTCGTTTTTTTCTTTATATATATAAAAAATGTTATATATACAAATATATATATATATATATATATATATATATATATATCTTTATTTATTTATTATATAAGCATGTATTATTTTAAACTTGCAAGAAGAAAAGAATTAAATAAAAAAAAAAAAAAAAAAAAGCTCATTTACACAAATATAAATATATATATATTAAACACAAAATAATCTTATATATATATAATATATAATATATATATATTTATATATCACTTACATTTATTACTATATAAAAAAATGGGGTTCATATACAAAAAATTCAAAATAATATTATATACACATTCTCAAACATAACTAATCATATTTTTGAAAAACATATAAAATAAGAAATATTAAGAACATATATATATATATATATATATATATATATATATATATATAATATATATTACTTTTTTCTTCTTTTCTCTATTCAATTCATATATATAAGATAATATAAATAAATATATATATATTTTTTGGGGGCATATAAGAACTTCATGATATATAAATATTTATAACAAAATTTTGTGTGTAAGCTAAAATGATTAAAAAAAATAACAATGAAAAAAAAAAAAAAAAAAAAAAAAACATTAAAATAAAAACATAGGTGTGTTTGAATATGTAAATCAAACATTTAAATATTATTTGTAAAAAATAATAAGAATGATAATAATAATATATATATATATATAATA
>NC_033657.1:1201332-1202316 GCF_001601855.1 Plasmodium reichenowi | reverse complement strand
AAAAAAAAAAAAAAAAAAAAAAAAAAAAAAACATTAAAATAAAAACATAGGTGTGTTTGAATATGTAAATCAAACATTTAAATATTATTTGTAAAAAATAATAAGAATGATAATAATAATATATATATATATATAATATATAAATTTATATAATATAAAAAAATAGGTGTGATTCATTAAATAAAATACACATATAACACTATTTAATTTTTTTTTTTTTTTATATATAATACATGTAGTTCAAAAATAAGTACATAAATAAAAATATACATAAATAATACATTATTTACTATATATATAAAGTATTTATTTATTTATTTATTCATAGGTATATAAAATACTATATATTTATAAATTTTAAAATATAAAGGTTTATATATATATATATATATATATAAACACAATATATAATATAATATATAAATAAAAAATTAAGTATATATATATATATATATATTTTTTTTTTAACAAATATTCAAACTCATACATAACACATAAACATATGTATAAATAATATATTAGTGAAATTGACTTTTTTTTTTTTTTTGTTTTTTTTCTTTTTTTTTGCTTTTTTTCTTTTTTTTTCTTATATTTTATATGTAACTTTTTTTAAAACATATAAATATGAATAATATATATATATACATTATATATATAATATAAACATGTAAGAAATAAAAATAAGAATAAATTTATTTATATAAAAAAGTGGAAAAAAAAAAAAAAAAAAAGAAAGAAGGAAAAAGGAAAGAAAGAAACTTCAATCAAGAAAATAATAATATATGCATACATATATTATTTTTTTATTTTACTTAAAAATATATTATTTAAAAAAAAAAAAAAAAAAAAAAAAAAAACTTATATATAGCATATACACATTATTATATATATGTATATAAGATCAAAATATAAAATATACTT
Organism: Plasmodium reichenowi; assembly: GCF_001601855.1. Lineage (NCBI taxonomy): Eukaryota > Apicomplexa > Aconoidasida > Haemosporida > Plasmodiidae > Plasmodium > Plasmodium reichenowi. Next base: position 1,201,395 of record NC_033657.1, on the reverse strand, counting down.
CTTCATAGAATATATCAAAATATTATATATATAAATAATATATATATAATATATATATATATA
>NC_033657.1:1198085-1201011 GCF_001601855.1 Plasmodium reichenowi | reverse complement strand
CTTTTTTTTTCTTATATTTTTTATGTAATTTTTTTTAAAACATATAAATATGAATAATATATATATATTCATTATATTTATAATATAAACATGTAAGAAATAAAAATAAAAATAAATTTATTTATATAAAAAAGTGGAAAAAAAAAAAAAAAAAAAGAAAGAAGGAAAAAGGAAAGAAAGAAACTTCAATCAAGAAAATAATAATATATGCATACATATATTATTTTTTTATTTTACTTAAAAATATATTATTTAAAAAAAAAAAAAAAAAAAAAAAAAAAACTTATATATAGCATATACACATTATTATATATATGTATATAAGATCAAAATATAAAATATACTTCTTCATAGAATATATCAAAATATTATATATATAAATAATATATATATAATATATATATATATATATATATATATATATAATATATAATAAAATAACTATACTATATAAAAAAAACAAAAAAAAAACAAAAAAAAACACATTTATATAATTATATATATAAATACTCTAACAATAGTATATTATATATATAACAATATATATGTAAAAAAAAAAAAAATTATTCAAAATTTTTTTTAATTTTCTAAATGAAGGTAGCGATAAAGTAAATTATAAATTACTATTATCATATATATTACCTTCATAGATAAAAAAAAAAAAAAAAAAAAAAAATAATAATAATAATAATAATAATAAATAAATAACTTAAACATATATCATTTTATATTTCACGTAAACTAATAAATAATTTATAGGTATTAATCTAAATAATTTATTTTGTTGTGAAATATAAAATCTTCAGCTGAAAATAAATGAAGTACACAAGTAATATATAAAAAGGTATATAAATTATACTTAAAAGTTTTTTTTTTTTCGACGTTTAAAAATATATTTATATATAAATACACAAATATATAATTTTATATTATATTAACAAAATACGTTTTACTATATATACACATATATATATTCATTTAAAGTAAATATTATAAAACGTCTATAAATGTAATATTATATATATATACATAAACATTAGAATAAAAAAAAAATGTATAAATTATAAATATTACATATATATATATATAATAGGGAACCTTTTTTTTTTTTTTTTATATATAAACTATGAAATATATATTTATATATAACAATATATATTCTTTATTATAAAAAATTAGTTTATATCAAAAAAAAAAAAAAAAAATAATAAAATAAATATAATTTATAAATAATACATTAAAATATTGTTTATACAATAAATATATTTATGTATCTTTTAAAAACATATTACAGAAACATTGTACAAAACAAATATATATATACATATATATATATATATAAATGTTATTTTTTCTTATTATAATATAATATATATTTGTATATTATAATATAAATACATTTTTTCAAATAATTTTTTTTATTGTTTTATAAAATTTTTCCTAATAATAAAAAGAAAATACCTTACTTTTTTTCTTTCTAATATATTATTATATATATATATATATAAATATATACATTTAACTTTTTTTTTTTTGTTTTTTTAATTCCTCGGAAATATTTTCAAAAAAAAATTCATAAAAAACAATTAAATGAAAAATAGAAAAAAAAACAAAAACAAAAAGATAAGTAAACAAAAAGGAAAAATAAAACAAAAAGGAAATAAAAAAAAAATATAAGAAGAAAAAATATAAAAAGAAAAAGGGAGATCATAAAACAACAAAAAATAATAAATATATAAAAGAAAAAGAAAAAATAAATAATACGATATATTTTTTAATCTATACATATAATAGTATTATATATATATATATATATATTATATAATAATATTATATATATATATATAATATATAATAATAAATATATATAGATTATTATTTTATAATAAACAGTATGTATAATAAAAAATAAATTGAAAATTTTAATATAATATTCCTTATTTATAACGAAAAAATATACATAAAATAAAAAATGTATTTTAAAATATTAGGTAAAAGAAAAAATAATAATATATTAAAAAAATTAAAAAAATATAAAAGAAATGTATATGTTATATATCTATTCTACATATCATAGGAAATGGAAATAATTTATTTATATAAATATAATGCAGTGAAAATACTTGTAAAATAAAAATAAAAATAAAAGTAATACATATATATATATATAATATAATATATATAATATAATATCTTTTCTTAACCATATAAATATAATTATATAATATATATTATTTTTATAAATATTATATATATATTATAATATATATATGTATTTATCACGTGTATGTTTTAAAATATATTATATATTTATTTTTTTTTTTTTTTCACCTTTAATTTTGTGTCTATAGAAGGTATATATCTTCATTTAAAAAAGAAAAAAATATATTAGATTTTTTCCATTTGTATGTAAAATATATTATAATGAGAAAATATGAAAAATTTTTAGAAATAAAAAAAAATAAATAAATAAACAGTATATATACATATATACATATATATATATATATTTTATCTTTATAATATTATATGTATATAATAAATATATAATATTTATTACCCTAGGGCATGTATTCAAATATTTAGGTGAAAAATATATATTACATTTTTATTAAATAATAAAAAGATATAAACAGTATATATGAACGTACAGATTATATTTTATGCATGTTTTTAAAATAAAAAAATAAATATATTTAAAAAAATATTTTCCATAATTTTTGTATTGTTTTTTTTAAATTAATATATTCTTAAAAAAAAAAAAAGAAATGCTCATTTAATTATAAGAAAAAAAAAAAAATATATTATATATATATATATATATGACAAAAAAATATATTTTTTAACAATGAAACATAAATATATTTATGAATTATAAAAATATGATTCCACGTTCAATTATCCATATCCTTTTTTTTTTTTTTTT
>NC_033657.1:1188281-1197809 GCF_001601855.1 Plasmodium reichenowi | reverse complement strand
AAAAAATATATTATATATATATATATATATGACAAAAAAATATATTTTTTAACAATGAAACATAAATATATTTATGAATTATAAAAATATGATTCCACGTTCAATTATCCATATCCTTTTTTTTTTTTTTTTCTGTTTCTTTTTTCTTTTCTTTTCTATTTTTTTTTTTTTTTTTTTTTCATTGTATTATTTATTACGTGGATATATAAATAATGAAAAAAAAAGAAAAAAGAATATATATATAATATTTTATTTTTCATAAGAACATACATATAATTATATAAATATAAAAAAATATGTATATTTTATTTACGTAGGTATAGTTACAAACCAAAAGAATATCAAAAAAAAAAAAATATATATATATATATATATATAAAAGAACATTTATATATAAATCATAATATATATATATATATATATGAATATATTTTTTTTTTTTGTAATACATAAGAAAATTTGCATTTTAAAATAATAATAAAATAACAAACTGATTTTATAAAAAAAAAAAATAAAGTACTAAATAATACATTATATATATTATATATATATAGATTAATATACCTGTATTTTTTTTTTTTTTTACGTATATTACATGTATTACCTTTTTGTGTACATTCATATATATATATATATATGTGTGTATATTTACTTTTTATATATGTTAATAATAATTTTATATAAAAACAAAAAGGAAAAAAAAAAAAAAAAAAAACCACATTTATATATAAATTGATTATTTTACGAAAAATACAAAATTAGCCACTAAAAATAATTGAACATACAAATTTTTTGTATATAATAAAAAAAAAAAAAAAATGAACATTTGATCAAGTATATATTTTTTTATGATGGTGTATATATTTTTATATATATATTATTTATAATTTATAAGAACAGTGATATATATATGTGTATGACAAAAAACTCATAGGCATTTTGGGAAGTAGGATATATTTATTTATTATATTAATAAATATAAAAAAATATAAAGATTTAAATATTTAAAAAAAAAAAAAAAAAAATGTTATATAATCATTTGATGTTTTGCCCTCTTCTTTTTTTCTTTTTTTTTCCCTTTATTATAAAGTATTAAAAAATGAAAATGACGATATTAACTGAAAGATATATGTATGCATGTATGTATATTTATAATCTCTATATATTTAAAATGAAACAAAAAAAAATATCGCATATGGTATAACAAAATTTTTATTATAGGAAATTATAAATATGGTTCTTTTTTTTAATATTTATTTATATAAATAAATAAATATAAAAATATATATATGTATATATTATATATATATATATATGCTTTTACAATGTGTACTTATATTTTTCACAGGTTTTATTTTTATTTTTATTTTTTAAGAAAAAATTAATATGTATGCAGTTCGTATATCCTATAGATCAAAATGAATTTTGTTAAAGTCATATTATTTTTTTTTTATTATATTGTAATTTTTTATTATTTCTTTATTATATCTTAAAAAAAAAAAAAATAATTAAATAAAATGCAGTTATTTTTGGTCACATAGCAGATACGCGTTTTGAAAACATATTCTTATAAAATATATAAGATATTTTAAATATATATATATATATAATAAAATATTTTACTTTTTTTTTTTTTTTTTTTTGTTTATCATATATTGAATTTTTAAAAAATAAATATATTTATACATTTTAATTCCTAATTCGTTTTTGTAATTTTTGAATATATTACAAAATTTTCTGAACCTCTTTTTTTGTTTTTTCTTTTTTCTTTTATATGTATTACTTTATTCATAACATTTGGTGTTATAATTTGATATATATATATATATATACATATAATATATATATATTTTACACGTATAGCCTTTTACAAAATATATATATAAGAATAATTTATTTTTAAATTTTAATCATAAGAAAAATTATTATAAATGTGTATATATAATAATTTAGAGTACTGATAAAATATTCCATTTTAATAATATATTAAATAATATATATATATACATATATTTTTTTATATTTATATATTTATTTATTTTTATTACACTTGAGGGTTCATATATTAACACACACATACATATTATATATCATGTTGCTATCATTAAATGAGACCATTTTTTTAAAAAATTCCTTCAATTTACAAAATATTATTATACCAATGTTTTTTTCGCCTTTTTATTTTCTAAGACCTCGTAAGAAAACACAAAGAGTTGACCGTTGTAGGTATAAAAAGGAATAAGAAAAAAACAAAAATAATAATATAATCATAATGTGGAAAATAATATAATAACTATGTATCAACATATATATATATATATATATATATAATCTTGCCTATTCACCGATTATATTTGTTATAATTTTATAAATAATATATATTTTATATTGTACTTATTTTTTTTCAATATAGGACAAAAAAACAATATAAAAATAGAAGACATTTCAAAGGGTTTTATTATAGATGGATGGGATCATATTAAAATGTAAAAATGATATTATATTATATTATTTTACGAGAACAAATAATGAAATAAAAATAAAAAGACTCCAAGAATGTGTTTTATATAATATATATATATTACGAGAACAATAATTATTTTTTATTATACTTAATAGGGTATAAATACAAAGCATATATTCATGTCAATATATATAATATATTTTATATTTTATTATATTTTTATCCCCCAAAAAAATTAACGAGTGCACACATATTTAGATAAAATACATAATATAAACATATATTATTGTTATTTATATAGTATAATATATAAAACTTCATAAAGTATATATATTATATATATATATATATATATATATATATGTAATATTTTTTTTTTTTTTTTTTGGTATGAACACACATATATATTATAAAAGAATATATGTAAAAAAACAAAATATGTAATATTATTAATGAACTTTCTTTTCTTTTCTTTTTTTTAAACATTGGATAATTAAAATATAAATACACAAAATATAATTATATTTATGATTACATTTCTTAAATTAATAATTTAAACAAATAAATGGACATAAAAGGTTTCATATATATATATATATATATTATATATGAATCTTTATAAAATTAAAACTGTTTTTAAATGGAATATATATAAATATATATTATGTATATATTTATACGTCCTTTAAAAATTAAAAAAAAAAATTATATATTCTATAATATTTAATAGCATAAATATTTTATATATTATATTATATTATATATATATATATATATATATATATATATATAGTTCTTACATTTTTTTTTTTTTTTTCTATTTTTCCCCGTTTTCCATTTTTATTTATATATATTAAAAACAAAAAAATACATTCCTGTATTAGAAATGGGAAACAATTGTAAAATAAAATGAATTTATTCTTACATAAGAAAAAAAAAAAAAAAAAAAAACTTATATATATATATATATTATATTTCCTCCCACCCTTTATTATTAGATGGGAATAATTTTATATTGTAACAAAAGTAATATTTCTGAATTAATTTATAATATATATATTTATGTTTTATTATAATTATATTATATATATATTATATATATACAAAAGCGTCTATATATTTATAATTATATAATATATATAATATATATATATATATATATACTCATATGTTCATTTAAATATATGTAAATAGTCCTTATCAAATATAATAAAAATTTATATGTTCATATATTTTTTATAAGCCCGTCATAATATAAATATTTTTTTATTTTAGGAAACTACTATTTTTATAATTATAATCCTAATTATTTTATATATTTCTTTTATTTTTTAATTATCATTTTAATATTCTGGCCTTATATATATATATATATATATATATAATATAATACTTATATAAATAAACTTTTAATATTATAGTTATTTAATATATTAGTAATTTTATGATTATATAATTAAAAATATGTGATAATACCTTATTTTTTTTTTACTTTCTTTTTGATACATATAAATTACTGTGAAATAATAATATAATAAATATGAAAGGATAACCTATATAAATAATAATAATATAAATAATTATTTTATATATATGATTATTATAATATGCTATTATTATATATAATATAAATATTATATTAAATGATTATTTGAAGTAAATATTTTTTTTTTTTTTTTTGTGTACATATTAAGTGCATATATATTATATATATATTATATATATATATATATATATGTGTGAAAGAAGTTACAAAATGAAGAAATAAAAATATACATACATATATATGTATATATATATATATATATATATATATGTGTATTTATTGCTTTATTTTTATTTTTTTTGGCTCATTAAAACTTTTTGTTCTTATTTCCTTTATGACATAATGAATGAAAAAAGTGATTTACATAAGAGATCAATTGAATTTACAGATAATGATGAATCAAAAAAAAAAATAAAAACAGACGGAGAAGAAAATGATATATTGGAAAGTAAAGGAAAAGATTCTTATTCTTTATATTTAGAATATCAAAAAGGTAGGAATAAAAAATTAAAGAATAATGAAGAATACATTGAATATTTAAAAAAAGATGCTAGGAGAAAATATTTAAAAGAAAGAGAAAAAGAAAAATTAGATATAACGAAGAAATTATTAGATGATGAATTATTATATAGTACTGTAAAATTAGAAGGAAAAGATTTAAAAGAATTACAGTTTTCTAAAAAAATATATAATATAGCGAAAGAAAATATAAATCTAAGAGAAAAATTACAAGAAGAATCATATTATTTTCAACAAGATATAGATAAAAATAAAAAAACACAAACATATGAAAACAACAAAGTAGATAAATCATTATATAATTATGATGAACAAATTTTAAATAAAGGAATACTCAAATTTGGTTCTTCAATTTCAAAACAAAATATACAAAAACAAAATAATAATGAATTTGTTTTTGACGACGATATTATTACAACTAATAGAAAAAGTATAAAAAGGGAATCCTTTGAAGAGAAAAAAATGAATGAGTCACCAACAAAAAAAAAAGATGACATAGAAAGTGATAATAAGTGTGATAAGGACGAAAAATATGATAAGTATGGTAAATTCTATAAACGTGATAAACACCATAAACACGATAAATACGATAAACACGATAAATATGATAAACGCGATAAATATGATAAACACGATAAACATGACAAACACGATAAACATGACAAACACGATAAACATGACAAACATAATAAAAAATACCATTCTAAATATAAAGAAATAAATACCTCTTATGATATCAATAGTCCCACCGATAGTACTTATAAAAGTGAAGAGGAAAGCTCCTCATCAGTGGATAAAAATCATAGAAACAATAAATATGATAATGACGAAATAAAACATGAAAAAAAAAAAAAAAAGAGTATAATGACAGATGAAGAAAGAAATGTTGATAGTAATAAGAGATCCTTTGAAAAAAAGGAATCCGAATTAAATGAAAATGGACTTACGGATGTTGTTGAATTTGTACATTTAGAAAGTTTTTATGGTATGAATGAAAAAGAAAAAGAATTAGAAAAACTTTTTGAAGATATAAAAAAAAGAAAAGAAAAGAAAATGAAAAAAATTATTGATGAAAGGAAAAGGTTACCTATATATAGTTATAGATATGATATATTGAAAGCTATAAAAAATAATAAAATTTTAATATTAGTAGGTGAAACAGGTAGTGGAAAAAGTACACAATTAACTCAATATTTATATGAATGTAAATATCACATGTATGGTAATATTATTTGTACTCAACCAAGAAGAATTGCATGTATAGCTATAGCAAATAGGGTAGCAGAAGAAATGAATGTAAAAATAGGTAAAGAAGTTGGATATGTAATTAGATTTCAAAATAAAACAAGTGAAGCTACCAAAATTATGTATATGACAGATGGTATGTTTTTACGTCTGTTATTATATAATCCAACATTAGAAGATATATCTGTTTTAATTATTGATGAAGCACATGAAAGAGCTTTACACACAGATGTTATTCTGCCCATAGTAAAAGATATATGTAACTTTAGAGAAAATATTAGAGTTGTTATATCTTCAGCTACTTTAGATGCAGAAAAAATATCTACTTACTTTAATTGTGCACCCATTTTTTATGTACCAGGAAGAAAATATAATGTAGATATATACTATACAATAAATAATGAAAGTAATTATATATCAGCCATTGTAATAACTATATTACAAATACATATAACTCAAGGAAAAGGGGATATTTTAGTATTTTTACCAGGACAATATGAAATTGAATTAGTACAACAGGAACTAGAAAATAAATTAAATGAGCTGGCTCCAAAATATCGTAACCTGGTCATATTACCTATTTATTCCTCTTTGCCTGTAGAATATCAGGCACGTATATTTGAAGATGTTACTGAAGAAGACAATATGAAGTTTTTAGAAGATATTAATGATAAGAAGGATGAAAGTAATAAAAACCATAAAGATGATGAAAATGGTGAAAATGAAAAAAATAATAAAAATGAAAAAAATGATAAAAATAATAAAAAAAATGATAAAAATGAAAAAAATGAAAAAAATGAAAAAAATGATAAAAATAATAAAAATAATGATAAAAATGATAAAAATAATGTAGGTAATAATTCCAAAATGAATGTATCACAAAGTAAGAATAAAAGAAATATTAACGAAGAAATAGAAGAACTTAAAAGAATAAATACGAATAATAAAATAAGAAGGAAAATTATTTTATCAACAAATATTTGTGAAACAAGTATAACTATAGACAATATTGTATATGTTATTGATTCAGGTTTATGTAAACAAAAAATATATAACCCTAATTCAGGTATAGAATCTTTAGTTACTCTACCATGTTCTAAAGCATCAGTGAATCAAAGGACAGGTAGAGCAGGAAGAAAAAGAGATGGGAAATGTTTTCGATTATTTACAAAAAAATCATTTATTGATTTAAGTGATAATTCAATTCCTGAAATACAAAGATGTGAAATTAGTAGTATGATATTGTTATTAAAAAGTTTGGGTATGGATGATATTATTAATTTTGATTTTCTAGATCCTCCTTCTCCGATTGTTATTATTAAAGGATTAGAACTTTTATATTCTTTAGGTGCTTTAAATGATGAAGGAAATTTGACTAGGACAGGACGCAAAATGGCAGAATTTCCAACAGATGTAAAATCAAGTAAAATGATTTTATCCGCTGCAGAAAAATATAATTGTGTTGATGAAATATTAAATGTTGCATCCATGTTAACACATGCTAATAATATTTTTTATGTTCAAAAGGGTAAAGAAAAAGAAGCAGAAAATATTAAAAAAATGTTTATTATTGAAGGTGGAGGTGATTTCTTACTCTTTTTAAATATTTACAAACAATGTGAAGAAAATAATTTCTCTACCTCATTTTGTTATGATCATTTTTTACAATATCATACACTTATTAAAGTTAAAGATGTGAAAACACAACTATTAAGTATATGTGAAAAAATTGATATACCCATTACAACTTGTGGTATTGAAAATCATGAATCCATAAATAATATTAAAAAAAGTATTGTCAGTGCATTTTTTACTAATGCTGCTTTACCTGTTAATAAAACTGAACTCAAAATTATAAAATTAAATCAAGTTGTTAGTATATATCCTAATTCTGTTCTCTTTAAAAAAAATATTATGGAGGAAAATGAAAATGTGTGTATCATTTTTTATGAAGTTATTAAACTAAATAAATCATATATACGACATAATATACCTGTAAATAAGAACTTGTTATTTCAAATTGCAGACTTTTATTTTCTTAATAAAACGGAATAATCTTTATAAAACTTGTCGAAATTATTTATTTTTTTTTTTATTTTATTATTTTTTTTTTTTTTTTTGCAACCTCAAAAATGTGTAAAACATAATATTAAACATAAAAATGGATTGATAAAGAAAAAATTCATAAATAAATAATTATATATATATATATATATATGTATGTATATATTTCTTTTTTTCGTTTGTAATCTTTAAATTAATTTTTTTCATAGTACTAAGTTATAATTTTTTATACCATGTGTATTATTTCTATAACAACATATATATATATATATATATTTATTTATTTATATTTATGTATATATATTTTTTTACTCATGTAAAATGAATAATGTAATAATTTTTACCAAGAATATTTACTTTTTATTTTTATTTTTTTTATTATTCTTCCTTATTAATTTTGTCAATATTCATTTCCCTTCAATTTTTAAATTGTTATCATTTATGGTTTCATATTAATTTATTATTCCTATGCATCATTTTTTTTTTTTTTTTTTGTGTATATATTTGTTTAATTATAATATTTGTTGAATTTTTTTTGTGTTATAGATGTGTAAAAAAATAAAATTCCTATAAGAATAAATATAAAAAGAAATGCAAAATTTTTACACTTAAATTATTAATTCTTTTATATATTATTTTTTTTTTTTTTTTAACACAAGAACAAATAAATTTATTTTTACAAAAAAATATATATATGAATATTTTTTATTTTTAAAATATTAATTTGTTATATGGTTATGTTTTTCCAAAAGGTTATACATATATATATATATATATATATATATATTTTATAAAATGAAAAAAAAAAAAAAAACATAACATTTTAATTTGAGTGAATACATATTAAATCAGTATATCCCATATAAAAAATAGATGTTTCATTATGATATAACATTATTTTTATATTTCAATAAAACAAAAAAAATAAAATAAAAAATAATAATAAATAATAAATAATAAAATAGCATATATTGACAACTATACATATATATATGTATCTATACTTTTCAACATTATAATAATTCAGTACTTATATTTGGTTGAATAATCTTTTGGGGATATAACTAAACCTCTTCCTTTTCTTGCACCTCTAAAAATTGTTTCTACGATATCAATAAATTCTTGTTTATTATTCATAGGCCAATTAATTTTATTATTATTTCCAGTACCCAGATCAATCATCATATGTTTGTTTCGATAAAAAAACATAACAGAAACAGGGTCATATAATTCATACATAGTATTAAAGTCAGGAACTTCTGTTATATCTACTAAATAAATAACACAAAAATTTTTTATGTCTTCTACTACTTTAAATAATAACTCATCCATTTTCATACAATCTGGGTCATAATCATGACCAAAACGAATACAAACTAATCTTTCTTCTTCGCTTAATATAGCTTGGTCAACGTCCCAGCCGCTATGTAAATGGTATAACATATATGACATTTTATAAAAAATTAAGTAAAATGAAATTAAATTATAAGAAATAAAAAAATAATATTATGAACCATTCATAAATTTATAAACAAAAAAAAAAAAAAAAAAAAAAAAAAAAAAAAAAAGAAAAAAAAAAAAAAAAAAAAAAAAAAAAAAAAAAAAAAAATTTTTTTTTTTTTTTTAAAAAAATAAAAAAAAATTAAAAAAAATATTTTTTTAAAAAAAAAAAAAAAAAAAAAAAAAAAAA
>NC_033657.1:1186243-1187887 GCF_001601855.1 Plasmodium reichenowi | reverse complement strand
AAAAATAAAAAAAAAAAAAAAAAAAAAAAAAAAAAAAAAAAAAAAAAGGGAAACATATAAACATATATATAAAGATATAGATATATAAATTTTTTTTTTTTTTATCATATAATTAAAAACATTTTAAAATAATCGTTCTATATAACCAAAAAAGTAAAATATTATAAAGTAATTAAAAAAAAATAAAATCCCAAATGTTTATTTTTATATTATAAATATATATTGAAAAAATAAAAAATCGAAAAAGTCTACAAAAAATATTATGTATAATTTTATTCATATTTCTTATTCTTTTTTAATGATATACAAAACTTTTAAATAAATCTGCGAATATATACAATATATTAAATATATATATATATAATATATTTATTTACTTTATTTTTTTTAAAATAATGGTACTATATATTTAATTTGAATATGAATATTTTATAATATATATTATATATAATATATAATACATTAAATAATCTTCTACTACCTCCAGGGAATTTATATAAAGAAAATTATTTTTTATAATAGAATATAATATGTTTATTAAAATAAAATATATAAATAAAATATTCCTCTTATTTAAAAAAAAAAGAAAAAAAAAATTGAAACCATATAAAATATAATTTCCTTATTATAATAATATAAAATAAATAAGAATATATTATATGTATTATATTTACCTATTTTTTCACTTAAGTATTTTATTATAACATATATTTATTTTATGACAGAATATAAAAATATTACTTTAATTACACTATATGATGTATATATGAACCCACTTTTAATATTTCCTTAAATATTATTATTATATATATATATATATATATTATAAAAAATGTTATTTATATATTTAAAGAAAAAAACAATAAAAATTTCTAATATTATATAAAATTTTAAAATAACAAAACGAATTATTATTTATTATATTATATTATATTGCTTGTTTAATTTGTTTTTCATTTTTTCTCTATTTTAAATCACATTATTTTTTAATGTTGAAAAATGGGAAAAAAAAAAAAAAAAAATTTGTCTTCATTAATTCGAAATAAAAATAATTTAGTGCTCCTCTATTTTTTTTTTTCCCTTAAAATATTTTTTAACATACATTTTTTTTAATATCCATAATGATATATATATATATATATATATATATATTTATTTATTCATTTATTTACACATTGTTTTAATATATTTCAATAAAAAAATAAAGGCAAAATATAACTTATATATATATATATATATATATATATATTTTTTTTTTTTTTTTTTTTTCATTTTGTAATTGATTTTCTGAATTATTTATTTAATATAACAATAAACATTTTTATTTTTTTTTTTTTTTTTTTTTTTTATACTGTATATTAAACTAATGGTACTGAAGAAATTGGAGCAATTTATTAAAAATAATATAGAGCATGTGTGAAATAAATTTTTTTCCTATAAAAGAGGAAAATGTTATGATCATTTTTTTATTAGAACATATTTGCTCTATCTTTAATAATCATATGTAACTATAAAATTATAATTGAATTAAGGAACATTTTCAGGTTTTATTCATTTATTTATATATTTAATTATTTCCTTTTTTTTTTTTTTTTTTTTTTTTTTTTTTTTTTATTTAAATTTAATTTTTTTTTTTTTTAATTT
>NC_033657.1:1177878-1185926 GCF_001601855.1 Plasmodium reichenowi | reverse complement strand
TTTTTAATATAATGTAATGTTTTTATATTTTAAATGTCCTTGAATATAATAATTCCTTCTTACAAAATAAAAAATAAATAAATGAGAAGGAAGTATTAAATAAAATAAAAAATATATATAATAAACCTAAATAAGAAATTAAAGATTATAAAAACATTTTTAAATATTTTTGTTTTATAAAAAATGTACTTTTTTTTATGAATGTTTATAACTTGTTCATTTATAAACATTTGTATGTTTTATATAATTATAAAACAAGCACATATGTTACAATATATATACTATATATATATATATATATATATTAATTTCATATTTTTTTTATGTATAATTAAAACGAATGTGTAGATATTAAAAAATTCAGTAAAATTCAAAAGTTATTAAAAAAAAAAAAAAAAAAAAAAAATCATATATATTATAAAATTTATAAATCTATAAATATGTAATCAAATTATATATTTATTCATTTTCTCTTTAATCAATAGTGTGTATATTGTTATGTAATAATTATTGCACGCACACAAAAACCTATAGATTTTGTGTTTACCAGATTTGGGAAATATATATGTATAAGTTAATATATCAATATATTAATATGTTAATATATATATATATATATATATATATATTTCTTTTTTTTTTTTTTTATGAATACATAGCAAGTTTTTCTATATGTTCAAGTTAAATATTACACAAAAATTACTTCTATACATAATGAATAACATCACATATTTTTTTAAGTGACTTTGGCTTGTTTTTTTGAACATTTTCTTATTTCTTTTTTCTTTTTTCTTCTTTTTTTTTTTTTTTTTTTTTTTTTTTTTATGAAGATGAATCTAAAATGGTTATCTAACATAGGGTTTTCAAATTATAATAAAAAAAATAACAAACAAAAATTTGTAAGAAGTAGAAAAAGATTTCGTACCATAACATGGAAATACACAAAAACTATTGGACCTTTTGCTTCCTTTATATATTTATTTAATCAAAGTATTGGTTCAGGTATAATTATATAAATTATAAATATATAAATGTATATTTATTTATATAATAAGTAAAAGATAAAAATAATACATTTACCATTTAATAAATTTAATTTGTAAAAAAATAAAATAAAATAAAATGTTTCAATAGAAATTACAAATTAGTCACATGAATATATTGTTATATAAATGTTTATTACTTTAAGTTTCTTTTTTAAGAATTGAATCTAATATTTAAAATTATTAAAGAAACACCATGTACAAAATATATATATATATATATATATATATATTTATTTATTTATTTATTTATATTTATATTTATTTATTTATTTTTATATTAATTTGTTATTTCCTTTTGTTTGTTTCTGTAGGTCTATTTGATATTCCAAGTTTAATAGATGAAGTAGGATGGATCCCAGTAATATTTGGGAATGTGTTCGTGTGTTCGGTAGCTGTTTTTTGCAGCTTAATGATTTTAAGGGCTATGACTATGATACCAAAAAACAAAAACTTTGAACAAAGAATTGAATATAGTGCAGTTATAAAATATTTTATGTCTAATGAGAAATATAAATTTGTTTCTTTTTTATATCATTTAGGAAATATATGCAACAATATTTGTGGAATACTAGTCATATCGAAAATAATTGATATATTTATTATTAAATTATATGGATATACTATATTATTTCAAATATATCCAGAAATAAAGATAACAAAATGTTCTTTAAATCTTTTAGATGCTATGTTTAATGGATATTATTATACAAGTACAGGGGGGTATGAAAGAATAATAATATCAGGTTTTACTATTGGCTATCTTATTAATGCAATTATATGCATTCATTTATCCTCAAAAGGATTGGAAGAAACAATAAATTATCAATATGTTGTTTTTATGATATTTATGAGTTCATTTTTATATTTATCTGTTTCTTCAACCATTTATTTACTATCTCAAAATTATATAGACCCTTCCCCTATTTCATCTATTAGAAACTTGAATATATACCATAAATTTATATTAAATAGAACCCATTATGAAATAGATTTAATAAAAAATTATCATAGTTATAATGAACTTAATAATTTTAAAAAGAAATTACAACTACATAAAAATCCATCTTTTCATGATTATCCAATATTGAAATCTATAACCGAACAAAAAAAATATATATCCAGTGATTATCTTTCAGAACTTGCTTATAGAAAAGATAATCTTTATGAAACTACTGAAATAAAAGAAAGCATACAAAGAAAAACAGAAAACATATTTAAAATATCTACAAAAAAAAATATACATCAATATAATAATTTCGAATATATAAAAAAGTGTCCATTTTTCTACCAAATTCCTTCACATTTATATAAAGAAAAGATATATATATTTCGTTATAGCATTTATTATATCATTTTATCACGCTGTTCAAATAATATAAAAATAAAATATTTTCCTAGAAAACATTATTTTTTTACCATATATCAAATAATCAATCCAAAAAATAATGAAAAATTGTTATGTCACAAGTATAAAATTAAAGATGCCAATAGTAGGAGGAATACAACAATTAAAGAGGAAAAAAATTATCTGCAGTATGATAAAAAGGAAGAAATGAAAACAAAACCTGAAGATAATAACAATAATAATAATAATAATAATAATAATAATAATAATAATAATAATAATAATAACAATAATAATAATAATAATAATAATAATAAGATATTTTTGAAAAATTTATATTATATGATAAGTAAAATTGAAGGAATAAAAACATACTGTATGGGAAAAACGTTTGCAAATTTTATTGATTCTTACGGATTTGTTAGTAATATACCATCATGGGGAAATGAAATAACAGATGAAGTTAATGTTTCTAAAGCTATATGGTTAAGTAGCATTTTTACTAGTATATTTTATTTTATATTTGGGTTAATATTTTGTTTGAATAATTCCTTTCAAAAAATTAATACATCTATTTTGTACATCTTTAACTTTGTTGCTGTAGCTCCTAAAGTTATTACAGGCTCAATATCAATGCGATATGATTTAATGAATCTGGATATATGTTCAGATAATTTAGCCTTTTTTTTTGGTTGTGTAGCTCCTTTTTTGTTTGCATGGATATTTTCTAATGGTTTATTATTTTCAGACACTTTTAATTATATAAGTTTAATCTGTGGTCTTTTTTGTAATTTCTTATCACCCGCATTTGCTTATATATCTGCATGTGAAAGTAATAAATATATATCCAAAAATCCTCTCAGAAAATATACTATTATTAACCGTAAAAAAACAGTTTATTCTTCCAGTTCAGATATTAGAAAAGCATTGGGAAATATAATTGTTCATTTTGATGTTAATAATGAAAATGTGAAAATGGAAGAAAGTGAAAATGAAAAGGAATCAAATCAAAAGGAATCAAATCAAAAGGAATTAAATCAAAAGGAATCAAATGAAAAGGAATTAAATCAAAAGGAATTAAATCAAAAGGAATTAAGTCAAAAAGAAAACGAAAGATATAAACAGTATAATAGTACAACATCTTTAGATAATTATGTTAATTCAAAAGATTCAATAAATGATTCACTTAATGCAAGTTCTTATTTTAAATATGTAAATGGTGAGTATAGACTTAAAAGTTATTCCTCAAATGAAGATAATCAGATAAGTCAATGTTCCCAAAACTCATCGACTAATACATTATCAATACATGACAATATGTATGATAATGATAAAAATTATAAAAATGATAATAATGATTTTTCATATGTAGATAAAAATATTAATTTGAATAATTATGAAATTATGAAAACAAATGTTCCTACGGATGATAATATTAATAATGAAGAAAATTTAAAAAATATGAAAAAAAAAAAAAAAAAAGGAGTTATGTTTTCAGATACACTTGAAGAATATTGCGAAGAAAATAATTCAAATGTGAAAAAAAAACTTACAAGCAATGTTGTGGACACATATATAAATGAAAAAATGTTAAATGAAATAACTTTTTCAAATGAATCAAAAATAATGGATGAAGAAAATATGCAATTAGAAAACAAAAATATATCTTTACAAAATAAAAAATGGGATGATAACAGAAACGATAAAAATACAAAAAAAAAATTAATGTTTTCAGATGATGTCAAAATATTTAATGAAAATTCAAATAACGAAAATAAGAAAAAGGTGAAAAAAAAAGGGGTAACTTTTATGGATGAATTAGAAGAGGGCAAAAAATTTGATAATCCAAAAAAAAATAACATTGAAAAAAATGATAATAATAAAAATAATCATAATAGCAAAAATAATGAATATAATGAGAATACGAAAAAAGATGAACAAAGTAGTGTACTATTCTTAGATGACGTCAAAAGAGAACAGAATGTATATAATAGTGATAAAATATCTTTTCAAAATCAACCTGAAATAATTTACTCAAACAACATAAAAGTGATTAATGAAAATAATAATGATTTAAAAAATATAAAATTGGAAGAAAGAAAAGAAAAGAATCAAGAAGTAAATTTTTTGAATGTTCCAAAAATTTCAGTTATAAAGGAGAAAAAAAATGAAATTAATTACTCAGAAAATAAAGTTATTACAAAAGTTCTTAATTTTACAGAATATGAAAGGAATTTTAGTGATTCATTTGTAAATTTCAAAATTAACAGATTAAATAACATGACAACTCATGAAGAAGAATTACTTAAAAAAAACAGAAGTTTTGAAAACCATGAACAAGTTTATAAAAGACAACGAGAAAAATTAAAATCACATTATAAGAGTTCTATATCAAAGGTAATAGAAAATTCAAATAAATATAATAATTTAATAAAAGACATAGAAGCTCTAAATAGTAAAGATATAAATGAAAATAATCAATGTGATAATACTACAATTGAAAAAGAAAAGTTAAATGTTAAAAATGATTTGGATAATCCCGTTTTCATTTTGAATACAATTAATAATGATTCAAATGATAAAACATTAATTACAGAAACTTTAGATGATGAGGATAATAATAATTTGAATGATGAAAATGATAAATATAACTATTCAATTAAAAACGATATTTTATATAATTTAAATATTGATAAACAAGATAAATATTTAATTAACATAAAAGATTCAAGTGATAAAAATGATGTATATGTAAAAAAATATAATTCTTGTAAAGATAATCTAACTATAAACAATAATAATAATAATAATAATAATGATGGTGATGAAAATATATGTTTATTAAATTCAAAGTATCATTCACAAATGGATTTGTATCATAAAAGAATCTTTTCTTCTTCACCAGAAGATATGTGTTCAAAAGAAATATCAAAAAATGAAAATATGAACTCATATAATTTATCAAATTTCCTAAGGGAGGAAAATAACGATACAAATAATATTTCACATTTACACGATTTTAATAGGAAAAAATGCTCATCATATGAAATAATAGTACCACAAAAGGATGATATGATGAATCGAATGCAAAAGAATGTAATAAATATTTCTAATGAAAATGTGGAAAATGATATTGTGAACAATAATGATCTTAAGAAATATGAAAAAAATACATTATTTGTTAGACAAAGGAAAAAATTAAAATCATCATTTCATGCAAATGGTGATATGATAATGGGAGATAGTAAAGAAGCAATACATAAAGAACAAATTAACGAATTTCTAAGAAAAATAAGTAAAGAATCTATTATATATAGTAATTATGATAATGTTGATCCTATTATTTTAAATACATCAAATCAAAATAATTATCAAATAAAAAAAGAAAATATCACCATAAACGAAAATAAAAATGTTCAATCTAATATAAAATTACAAATACCAACAATTAATAATATAAGGAATACAAATGAAAATATATATAAAAATGAAAAGAATCTTTCATTGAATAAAACACAATTTCCTAAAACCAGAGAAATTATTAAACATAAAACCAATTACAAATTCGATGACTTGTCAGATTTGGCAAATGATATAAATAAATTCGAATTAGATTATGAAACAAATAAAAATGAAAATTATTTAGGAAATATTAATAATATAAATAATAATATAGATTTACATAAAAATGAAGATATCAATTCTGAAAATAAAGATTGTTATAATATGAATACACAAACAAATAATATACAAATAAAATCTAATGAAAATACAAAATTAAATGATAAAGAACAAAATGATATTTTAGAGGATTATTCATCAGAAGAAATTGAAAAACCCGATGTAATAAAAACAATTGAAAAAGTATATACAGAATTGGCAAATAAAATGCATTCTGAGAATTCTGAAAATGATGTTAATAATGATAATGATATTATAGATTGTGTAGATATACGAAATTTTAAAATTATAGATAATAAAAGCCCTGTGAAATATTATTATAATTCTTTTCATAAAAGTAAAATTTTAGAGAACAAAAAATATGATCATATTTTTTCAAATAATATTATGATAGATAATAAAACAAATATGGATCACTTATGTTCAGTATTTTTATTTGGAAATCCGTTAGAAAGAAATGAAGAAGATGTAGATAAAAAAAAAAATACAAAAGAAAATGATGAAAGTACCAAAACAACTATAAATATGGAAGAAACATCTAAAATTATACAAGATAAATCTGATAATATAAAAAATGAAAAAAAAAAAAAAATTTCTTTTAATTTATCTGAATCAGAATCAAATGAACTACCAAATCGTGCATTTTCTAGAAATTTTACTAATTCTAATGGAATAATTAAAAAAATTATCACTGCAGGGAATAATTCAAATAATTTCAAAGGACTTACTTTAAGGAAATCTAATATTAATTCTATTACTGATCATGAATCTATAGATTATAAGGTAAAAATATTTATATATTCATGTAGTCTTATATATTTTTTTTTAATTTTACATATATATATATATATTATATATATATATTTATCAATTACGTTAACATGCACTGTACTTTCATTATTTATGTAATATTTGTATGAAAAAAAATGTTTACAAATTTAATATAATTAACATATATCATTATTTTATTTTGTTTCATTTTATATTGATATATATATATATATATTTTTTTTTTTAGGAATTAAACGAAATAATTGATAGTAATGATAAAGATTTAAATAAAAACATGTCAGACAAAATAGAAATAATGAAAATTAGAATTCATGTATATCCATATATTCTTCAAAAATATCATGTAGAAACAACTTATGTTCTATTAGGATGTTTAACAACTTTTTCCTTTGTTGGTATTATAACTGATTTATTATTTGGTTAAATATTAATATATATATATATATATATACTGTTAATATATGAAATTCTATTTTTTGTTATATAATTTTTTTTTTATTTGTGGTTTTTTAATATGTATTATTATTTTGAATGAAAATTATTAAATTATTTTTTTATGTAAAATATTTCATTTATATTATGTTTCTAAATTTTTTTTTGTGTTTACATATAATTCTCCTTACACATGAATTTTTTTCGTTTATGAAAATTTTAATTAACTTTATATATAAATAAACATATATATATATATATATTAACTTTTATTTGATATTGTAAAGATTTAATAAAAATATTTATCTATATATATTAATTCATAGAAATTTTTTTTTTTTTTTTTTTTCATATGATTATTTTATATTATATATAAGAAAAAAAAAAAATTTTAAGTATTAATATATAAAAAAATAATTCATTTTTCCTTTTGAAAATATAATTTTTTTTTGTTTTAATATTGTCTTACACAAGTATTATAATACTATTACAACGTAATTTTATTTATAATAATAATATAAACTTGTTCTTAAAAATTATTAATATTGAAAAGAATAAAATTATATTTTATATATTATATTTCAAAAATGACTTTTTTTTTTTTTTTTTTTTTTTTTTTATTCTTCACACATTTCCAATAAAAAATATATTTAATTTTCCATATTAATATAAATAATTTTTATTTTTATATTTATTTTTTAATTAAAAAAAAAAAAAAAAAAACTTTTTGTTTAAGGAAATAAATTTAAACT
>NC_033657.1:1167519-1177511 GCF_001601855.1 Plasmodium reichenowi | reverse complement strand
AAAAAAAAACTTTTTGTTTAAGGAAATAAATTTAAACTTTGTACATGTATTATATAAAATTTTTTCGAATTTTGTAATATATAAATTTTTCTATATTGCGATGTTATAGGTACTATTGAAATATATTTTTAATTTTTTTTTTTTTAGTACATATATTTTTAAGATTAATACACAAATTTAATTAAAAAAAATGGAATAAAGAAATATTTTATTTTATAATGCACATTAAAAATTCTACAAAAAAAAAAAGAAAAAAATGAATAGTCTGTTAATTTATATATATATATATATATATATATTTTTTTTTTAATTTTTATTATAATATTTAATATATATAAAAACATATTATATAATTAATTTTATAATATAAAGAAAAAAAAAAGACAAATAGATTAAATTTGTATTGAAATTTTTTCTTATATATTACTTATAATAAATCATATTGTATTATAAAATTGTGAATTAAAATCGTTTTCTTTTAAATAAAAAAATATATATATATCATTTTTTTGTAAATACTATATATATATATATATATTAAATAAAAAAATATAAAAAGAACAGATAATAGAATTATAATTTATAAAATGGAATCACAAGACAAAGAAAATTTAAAATTAAAATATAAAATATTAAGTATATCATCTAATGACAAACATCATGATGTCATTAATTTATTAAAAAATACAGGTAATGAAATTTTTAATCCATGGTTAAGCGAACAGAATTGCACATACCCTCAAGAAATTGTTTTACAAACAAAATCAGCCAAAATTAAATATTTAGAGTTTTTGTGTCATGAATATTGTATAACCAAGAAAATTGAAATTTTTGTATCAAATAATAATATAGATTATTCAAAAGTTGGTTTTTTTAGATTTAATGACAATTTTTCAACAAATTATTGTGCTAGAGAACTTAAATATGTTTATTTACCATGCACTATAAAATGTGCTTATATCAAATTAAAATTTTATAATCCATATCATAATTACTTAAATAAATATTCGCAAATTGGATTGTATTGTCTCAACATAATTCCTGAAGAATTCCCTTCAAATGTGCTTTCTGAGACAATAACAACATCTCATAAATTAACCTCTTTAGTTAATAAAAAAAATATAAATTATAATAACAATTTAATAAACAACAACGAAAAATTAAAAAAAAAAGAACTAAATAAATATGATTCCAATGTTAGTGATAATAATATCTCAGAAATGAATCCTGTATATTCACATAACTGGGGAAATTATAGAAGATCCTATTCATATAAACGTGATAAAAACAAAATTAATACGTTATATGAAAAATTAGAAAACAAAATAAAATGCTTTGAAAAATTAAAAGGTGAATGTGTAGTAAAGGAAGAATTCAATAAAGCAAATGAACTAAAGAAAATTGTAAATATATTCATATTTTTAAAAAATGTTATAACTTTTTTAAAGGGAAAAAAAAGCAAATATGTTAAAGAAGAAAATTATGGAAAAGCTAAAAAATTAAAAGAAAAAGAAATTAAAATTAAAATTATAATACAAAACATAGAAGAATTAAAAGTTATACATAATAGTTCAAAAAAATGGTATTATGAATGGTTAGTTTTATATTATAAAGAACTTGAATTCCATGAAAAAGAAATAAATAAAATAATGTCTAATGAGAATATAAAAAATATAAAAAAAATTTGTGGAATTGTTGATCAAGATATTGATAGAAATGATGATAATGATATTGACTTAAACAATATTCTTATATTCATTGGTAGCGATAATGATAAACAACGAGAAATGGGTTATGACATGGCTTATAAGCCATTTGAATTTCATGAAAAAACAAAAAAAAAAAATGTTTGGTACAATAATATAGAATCCTTATGTTTAATAATCAAAAGTGGAATATCAGATAATTCTTATTATATATTTGTCAAAAGTGTTGTTATATTAGAAAAAATGTTAATTATGTTCCAACATTATTTTTTAAAAATGGACAACAATACATTTGTTGAAAATAGTACAAACGAAAAAAACGTGAAATATCTTAATTTCATAATTTCTTCACTTTTAAAACGTTTAGATGATTCTAATCTTGATATTGTAGATATTTCAATAAAAACTATAATGATGATGTTGCATAATAAGTTTACCTCTTTTAAAAATGTCTTTTCCATCATATTATCAATGCTTTTTTATTTCTTTTCAAATGATACAACATCAGAAGTAAATGAAAAAATAATTGTTAGTTTAATGAGTTTTTACTATTCTTTGATAAATAAATATTATACATCTGTAAAAGATGATATTAATTTAAAAAAAGTATTGGAAATAATATTAATGTTTCTGGAAGTTAATGTTGAAGCTATTAAGCAAACAGCATTAGACTTCTTTGTTAATATGTATAATATTGTTGAAAATAGAGATGAATTATTTGAAGAATTTTTATTAAATGTTTCTTCAGAAACTAAAAGTTTAATAATAAAACGAATAAATGAAAACGAAAAGAAAAAATCGGATGAGTTAGAAAATTTTAATGATGAAAAAAAAGAAGAAATTGAATTGATGTTTCAAAAAAGTAATTTTCTTAAAGATAATAAAGAATTTATAAAAGAAAATACTTGCCTCAATAAAAGTCTTTTAAAAGTTAAGGATTCTATAACATCTGAAAAAAACAACATAGATAAAAGTGAACAAATTAAGGATCTTATTAAGAATACTATAGAAAATAAGGAAAAAGAAAATTATACATCTTTAAACAAAATGGAAAAAGATATTAAATTGGTTGATATAAATTCGAAAGATTCACTTGAGGAAAAAAGTAATTCCAAAAAAAACATTGCAGAAGACGTAGAATGTGAACATCTAAAAGAAGGTGACGGAAAAAAGGAAGAAGATGAAAAACCATGTCTTAATAATTTAGGATCTTTCCACAAACGTGAAGATTTAATAAATGATCAAGAAAATAAAAATATTAATATTAAAAATGAAGAAAAGAGTACTATACAAATTGATAATACTGTAAATAAAAGTGAATCAATGGAAGATTATAAAAAGTTAGATGAAAATGAAGAACCATACGTTCCTCCTTTTACATGTAAATATTGTTTTAGGACAGATGAAACATTTACTGAAATAGGTTTAGAAAAACATTGGATTAAAAATTGTCCAATGCTTTGTGCTTGTCCAAATTGCTTTCTAATTGTTGAATTAGTTGTTATTCATGATCACTTTATATCAGAATGTTCACATAGTTATATGTATACTCCATGTGAATATTGTAATAAAATTGTAAAACAAAATTTATTAGATACACATGTAATGAGTGAATGCAAAGGGAAAAAAACGGAATATCTCTCCTGTTATTACTGTTCACTTTGTATTGAATCTTTTGAGATTGATAAATGGAGAGATCATTTTTTATCATGTTCTAAAAATCCAAGATTACTTCAATAGTAATTTTCTTATATATTATATATATGTAATATTTTTATAATATAAATGTTATTTAATATGAATTTTTTTTTTTTCTTATTTTTTTTCTTTATTTATTAATATACAAAATAGTTCATGTGGATTATAATGAAAAAAAATTCTTATAATATAATAAATAAAAGAAAATTTTACATCAAACTGTTATCACACTTTCACAATAATAAATGAATAAAAATTTGCCTTAAGAATATTGTATATTTTATTGTGTTCCTTTTCTGCTGGTATAGAAAATATAGTTTAACATTATATGAGGTTCAAAGAATTTAATTATAGATGGTATGTGTTGGAAAATTAATATTTTGTTTTATTCAACATAATCGTATTTAAGTTCCTATATTTAATATTTTAATAGGGTATGTTATATATTTAAATCTTTTTTACTAATATACTAATAATGCATTAAATTTATAAATGAAAATTATTATATGGTATATAGAAAGTAATAATTTCCTTCAGTTGTGTTCCCTTACGTGAACAAAAATTTTCCATCTATTTAAAATATAACATGTTTCTTTCTTCTAAAATTTTCTTATGATGTTTCTCTTTACATGTTAATTTATCTTGTATGTATATATATAGTAAAAAATTGTATCTTAAACTTTTCATAAGCTACACATTATAATTTATTTTTTCATCTTTGTTCAAACAAAATTAAACATTTAAAAAATATTAGATACAAATTATTCTTTATAAAATATTGAAAATAAGGTACTTTTTAAATTTTAATAAAAATTATATAATTATAGTAAAAGTTTATAAGTGAATTATTCCATGTTATATAAAAAAAAGTAAAAAAAAAGAACTTTTATATTTCCTAAAATAAAAATTTTCTTTTGGATAATATTTTAGGGTTTAATATTTTCGTACAATAAAAAGTAATCTAAATTTACACATCAGACATGAAACATTGTTGATATGATATTCGTAAAAATAGGAAATATATATAATAATATAACTTTTATTATGTACTATGTACATTTATTTCATATCAAAAAATATTACATTTTCTTAGTACAATATATGGAATTTTTTTATTCTAAACGAATTCATAACGAATAATCATAATATTTATACAATTATATATATTTAATTTGGATTTTAAATTAAATAAAATGATATTTCTGTTATCCCCACATATATAAATTAATATGCTTATAATATATTTATAATGAAAAATATATCAAAATATGTAACAAGAAATTAAAAAAAAATAATTAACTTAAAAATAATAATAGAAAAAAATATATCCGTTCAAGGGATATTTTATTCATTTCATTAAAAAAGGATAAAGAGAATAATAAATTATAATAATGAAAAACATTCCAAATATATTCCCCCAAATATATATATATGTATAAGACTATACAAATATATAAATATAATAATCACATATTAATATAATATATATTTATTAATTTATACTATATGATAATTTATAAAATAAATAAAAATATATATATATAATTATATAATATAATATATCAAATTAAATCATTATAAAATTTATTTAAAATATATTAAAATTAAATATATATATATATATTAATAAATAATTAAGTTAATTATTTAATAAATAAAAATAATAATAAATTTAAATATTTATATAATTAAATTCATAATACACATTAATTAATAAAATATTAATATTAATATAAATAATAAATAGGAAAATATTAATACAATTTAAATATTAAATAAATGAAAATATAATAATTTTTAAATAATAAAATATTAATATAAATTAATTAATAATATAATAAATTAATATAATTAAATTTAAAATATAAATTAATAAAAAAATAATACTAATATTAATATAGAATAAAATAATAATAAATAAATTTTAATTAAAATTAAATAATAAAATATTAATATAAATTAATTAAATAATAATATAATAAATTAATTAATTAACAATATTTAAATAATTAAATATAATAATATATATTAAACAATTAATTATTATAAATTAAAGAATTATTAATAATAATATATAGATTAATTAAATAAAATGAATTATTTAAATAATTAAAACAATAATATATATAAATTAATTATATATTTAGTAAATAAAATAAATTTAATAATTAAATTAATAATTTATAGTTATAAACGATAAAAATAAATACATAATTAAATAAATATATAATTAAATTAAATAAATATATAAATAAATTAAATAAATATATAAATAAATTAAATAAATATATAATTAAATTAAATAAATGTATAAATAAATTAAATATATATATAAATTAAATATATATATAAATTAAATATATATATAATTAAATTAATATATAAATAAAATAAATAAATATATATATAATTAAATTAATATATAAATAAATAAATTAAATAAATATAATTAAATTAAATATATAATTAAATTAAATATATAATTAAATTAAATATATAATTAAATTAAATAAATATATATATATATATAATTAAATTAAATTATATTATATAAATAAATTATAATATATAATATAATAAATAAAATAATAAATAATTAATAATATATAATATAATAAATAAACAATAATTAAATTAATAATATATTATAAATAATATAATAACTAAATATAATATAATAATTAATTAAATTAATAATATATTAAATAAAATAATAATAAATATTAAACAATTAAATAAAATATACATAATTAATATTAATAAATAATTATTATATTAAAATAATTAAAAAAATTAATTAATTTAAGATAATATATAATATTATATATAATTAATTATTAATAAATGTTTTATATTTAATTTAATTACACAATTAAATTATTTTATTTTATAATTAATTAAGTTAATTAATAAATGGTTATTTTTATTTTAATTAAAATATGAAATATATTATTTATATATAAAAAAAAAATATATATATATTTAATATTAATTATATGTTTATATTTTAATTTAAAATAAATATATTTTATAAAATTAATTATTTATTAAATAAATAGAATAAAATAATAAATATTACTATAATAAATAATATAAAATTATTTATTACTATATATTTAATTAAATAAAAGTATAAAATTATGTTTCTTAATTTATATTTTAAATTAATTATTAATATATATATAATTATAAAATAAATTATTATTTTAATTTAATTAATAATATTATATAATATTCATATTATTTATTTAATATTTAATTATTAAATTAATTTATTTAATTATATTTTTTTAAATAAAAAATATATATTATAATAATTCTTATAAAATAAATTAAGAAATTATTATTAAAAATATATGTATTTAAATTTATTAATAATTATATATATATTTATTAAATTATTTTTTATTTTATAATGTTTATTTATATTAATTAAATTATTTAATTTATTATTATTTTAATTATTTATTTAAAATCCTTAATAAATTTATAATTGAATATTATTTTATTTTTAATTAATTATAATATATATTAATTTAATTATTATTTATTTTAAATTAATTAAATAATAAATTTAATTTAATTAATATATTATATAATAATAAATATTATTATTTTTATTTTATTTTAAATTAATTAAATAATAAAATTAATTTAATTAATATATTATATTTCTTTTTAAATTAAAATATATTTATTCTACTTAATTAATATATTATATAATAATAAATATTATTATTTTTATTTTATTTTAAATTAAATTAAATTATTTATTTCATTATAAATAAAATAAATATTTTATATTTAATTAATAATCATTTTGTGTGTATTATTTTAAAATATATTTTATTAAATATATAATTAAATATAAATAATTAATTTAAATTAATTTAAAAATTCCATAAATTAATATTTATATATTTTTAAATAAATAATTTATAAATAATAAAATATTAATATTGTAGTTAATATAAATATTTAAATATCATTTTTATCATTATTTTTTTTACGAAATATTTCATATTGTCCTAGAAAATCTATCAAAAAAAATTATTTATTAAGATTTATTTCTTTTTTCTTATGAAACATATATAAATAATGAAATATTATATGAAAAAGTATATTTTGAATCGAAATAAATTCATATAATTAGAATATTGTTTATATGTTACCTACCCTTCATTATTTATGGAGTTAATATGTATATGTTTCTAATACTGAAAACGTTTATATAATATATACCAATATATGTATTAGTAATATTAATACAGTTCGTTTTCTATATAAATAATATAATTCAGTAATATAATATTTGTCTTTTTATAGTTAAAATATACGATTTAATTAATATTATATGTATTAAGGTCATATAAGAAAAATTATTATTGCTTAAAAAGATTAAAAAAAAATATAACATAAATATGCGATAAATTATTATTATTGCTTTTTTATATAAACTTCAAGATATCTTCATTATATTACTTAAAAAAATGAATCCTATAAAATACGTGATTTTATAAAATTTACTAAGTATTTTATTCTTCAGAAATATATATAATCAAATTTTAATTATATACATTAAATATATTTAAGTAGCCTTTAAATTTATATACATTTAAAAATGAAAAAAAAAATAATATTTCTACTATTTTCCTTTAAGTAATATTTTATTATATTGTCCGTTTTTTTTCAATTTTTTGTTATTCCTATATGCAGTGTGTAAATTACCTTTTTGTAATACCCAATTACATATTATATAGAATTTAATCTAAAATATGTATACAACATATGAACACACAAAATGATTTTTTTTAAACATTATGAATATATATATTTATACACAATTTTATGAATTTTCTTAGGAAGAATAATATAGAATTTTCATAATAATTTATTTGATGTTACAAAAGAAGTCAAGTAATGAATAATCGTATAGTATATATATTTAAAAATGTTTTTTTCTTATGTAGAATTATTATTTGTATAGTACCACATTGAAATGTTTTGATGGTTTATGTATGCTGCTTTATTTTATTTACCTAGATCATTAATAAAATTAAAAAATAAAAAGATATATTAAAAAATATATAAAAAAGAACTTTTTGTTTTTTTATGATTTTATAGTGTAATATAAAGATAATTTCATTCTATTTCATTATAATTTTATATTTAAATAATAAAGAATATATAACTTTTTAACTTTTAAAAAGGTACAAATAAAACCTGATGTTTACAACAATTGAGATAAATTCGGGTATCCTTATTTTACATTTTTAAATATTAAAAAGTGTAATTATCAAAAATTTATAGTAATCTTATTCTTGCTCTTTATCCAATAATCTGGTACACAATAATCATTCATGGTTCACTTATAACATTTTTAACATGTATATAAGTTAATTATAATGAAACTAATAACAAGTTTGATATTTCGTTTTACATTCATATAGTAAATAAAATGAAATAAAAATAAATACAAATGAACAAGTGTAAAATTGAACTTAAAAAATTTATATAGATATAACAAAATTGATACAATTTTTTAAAACATTGAAATATATCTTATACCGTGAAATTAATTATAGATTACTAAAAATGAACTTATTTTTTGTTTATTTTATTGAATTTACTTATAAATTTATTTTGAACTTCAAATTTATTATTTTTTTATCAAATATTATATTATAGGTTTTCATATTTTTAGAACGGAAAGTTTTTGTATATATTAAAAAAATTAATAAAAATATAATGATTTTATTTTTTCCCCCCAAAAAAAAATTAACATTTTATTATATAGAACTTTTTTTTTTTTTTTCATATTAATTCTCTTAATATGGATATTGCATGTAGAACATGAACAATATATATATATATACTTAAGCTTTCCCAAAAATTTAAAAAACTAATTTATTAAATTGTGCTTATGAATATAAATGTGTAATGGATGTAATAAGGATATTATTAAAAATAATTATTTTTTAAAATCATCAACTAGCTAAAAAAAAGTATAAGGGAAAAATTGTTAGAACAATATTTTTCTAATAATATATAACATATATATATATATATATATAATAAAGTTCCTATTTTTCAAAAAGGTTTCCACAATGTAAAATTTTATTGCGTTCATTTTATAATTTAATATTATAGATCCTATATAATATTCATTTCATTGTTCTTAAGGTTTAAATAAGGTATGATAAAATTTATACACATATATATATTATATATATTTTTTTTTTATTTTTTATTTGCACACAATATGTAAAAAAATATATTTTTATATTCTTATATAACTACACATTTTTTTTATAAACTAAAAAACCATTCTCATTATTCTAAATAAAAATTAAAATTTTTTTATATTCTTAAAATTTTTAATTTCCCTTCATTTATTGAATACTTTTCTTTTTTTCTTTTTTTTTTTTTATTATTTGGATCTATAAAATTATACCTTATAAATAACTAGCTTTTTTTTTTTTTTTTTTTTTTTTTTTTTCCATAGCTGTTTTCAAAATTTTCCACATAAAAATATAAAAAATATATGATTACATGTATATAATATTATTATATATATATAATATATAT
>NC_033657.1:1162479-1167125 GCF_001601855.1 Plasmodium reichenowi | reverse complement strand
AAATAATTTTTTTTTTTTTTTTTTTTTTTTTTTTTTTTTTCCATAGCTGTTTTCAAAATTTTCCACATAAAAATATAAAAAATATATGATTACATGTATATAATATTATTATATATATATAATATATATATATATATATAAAGGTAATGAATATATATTTTTTATAAAATAAAATTTGTCTTAAAATTGTTATTTTTATAACATATAATGGATTTAATATGAATATGATATAATATATATATATATAAAGATATAAACTTTAAATTTTATTTTATTTAAAAAAAAAAATAATAAATATAATAATACATGTTTCTATAAAGTTTTATTTATTAAGATATCATTACATGCTTACTTTTAAATAACCAATTTGTTGCATTTAATCAATATATTATGCATATGTTGATTATATAAATATTAATATTTTGTAACGTTTTAAATTTTTATTGAAGAAAAGAAAATATATATTATATAATTATGATAAAAAAAATAAGGGAAAAATTTTAAAATTTCATAAGATTACATAAAAAAAATGCTATGGAAAAACTATTCAAGGGCTTTATATAAAACGATGGGAAGAACAGGACTAAAAAAAATATTTGTGAAATATAGAAGAACAAAAAAAAATGTCAAGTTACTTTTTAATTTTGTTTATAGAAACTACTACTTCAATAAAATTTTAAGGAAATCAATCAAAAACTTTATTAATTTATATGTTCAATATATATATAATGCATTTGCAAATTTTTATCATAAGTACTGTAATGCTAGTAATATAAAATTATATATTTATCAAATTTTCTTTAATAATAAAATTGAAAATAGAAGGAAAGTAAAGAAAAAAAATCAAATGAAGGAAGCAAATTATGGAGATGTGAATAACCAGAAAAGAAAAAAGAATAAAAAATTAATAAAAAGTAATACATATAAATCTATAGAAGATTTATGTAGAACTAAACCAAATGATCATTATATAATTACTTTGTATAATGGAACTCATTTACAGAATGATCATATGAACTCTTCAGTTTCGAAAAATAAAACATTCAAGTGTAAATCAAATGATAGTACAACACACTCAAGTGATTATAGCAGGAATTATGAGAATAATGATGAAATAAATAGTAGTTCATGTTTAGAAAATGAAATATTATCTTTTGAAACACTAGAATATGACGAAGATGAAGCAAATGAGATTATAAAAAATTGTTATCTATATAATGGTTATGTAGATGCAAATACTTATAAAAATTCTGACGAATATAAATTTTTAAAGGATCACATAAAACCTGAAAAAAAAAGTTATGTAAACATAGATATTGATATGTCATCACAATGTTATGATGAACAGGTTGAAAATTATTATGAAAAGGATAAGGAACAAATAGATCAAAATGATAAGGAAAATAAAAATATATTAAGGAAAAGAAAGAAATTAAAACAAAAAAGAATATATGAAATATATAATTCAGAAATAACCAATAAAGAAAATATGTATTACGAAAATTATTTAAATGAAAATTATACATCATCTTATAATTACACTAGCGAAGATAGCAATGATTACAGCTGCAGTACATTTACTGATAATGAATTGGAAGATAACTTTATTATAGGTTTGTATGGAAATAATTTTAGATGCAGTTTTAATAGTGATAGTTGTGATAATAGTGAAATTTCATAAAATTAAAATGAAAATTATAAATAATATTCTTAATGAGAAAACAAAGCATATAATAATAATATAATTATTAAAAAAATGATTGGTATAATAAACACATAATATCATCATTTTTTTTTTTTTTTTAATTCACATAACTAATTCTTACAAAAAGAAGCATGTCTATATATTATTAATCTATATATATACATATATATAACATTTTTTTTTTTTTTTTTCACCAAGAATGTTTTATTTTTCTTTGGTTCCTTAAAAGTAAAAAGGTTACACCATTTTGCTTATTTTACTTTTTAAAGTTTTATATTTCTTAGTTATATTTATAAATATAAAAAAGATTAAAAAAAAAAAAAAAAAAAGTTTATATTATTGTTTATAACTTTTTCATTTTACTTTTTTTTTTTTTCTTTTTTTAAATTTTAATAAATAAAATTTAAATAATTTGAAGATGAAAAATAAGAAAAAATTTTATATAGTAATATAAAAATGAACAAATTATTATACAGACACTAAAAAAGAGAAAAAAAGCAAGAACAATAAATAATTTAAATCATGTAAAAATTTCATTAAAATAGAATTTTAAAAATTTTTTTCAATGTCATTTTTATTGTTTTATGAAAAATATTTAATTATAAAGATAATTATATGAAAATACTGTAAAAAAGCATGCCACTAATAATAATTAAAAAAATATATATATAATTATTAACAACAGCTAAATCCTGATCTTGATTCTGGCATAGAAGGTATATCTAGGGAAGAAGAAAAAAAAAAAAAAAAAATATATATATATATATATATATATAATATAAACATTATAAATGAAATTACATATTAAATTTTCTATAATGTAAGAATATACAACACATTTATTATATACTAAGTTATGCACATTTTACCTAATTTCACTCTTGAGTATTGACTATTTGGTCCATATTTAATACCATAAGACTAAAAAAAAAAAAAAAAAAAAACATATATAATATATATATATATATATTTATACCACACATTTTATTTGGTAATAATATATAAATAGGTACACAATTTTTTTTTTATATATAATAATTACTTCATTGCTTAGATCATAAACGTCTTCTAAGATATTATCATATATTTTTCTTGCCGTATATAAAAATGCCTAAAAAAAAAGGTAAGAATTAAAATAAAATATTAATGTTATGATTGTATTTATAATATATATAATAATATTTCTGAAATAAAATTAAAATAAATATAAATAAGTTTCCTACTTCTTCAACATTTTTGGCTGTTTTTGCAGATGTTTCCAAAAATATTAATCCATTTTGTCTAGCAAATTGTGCACCTTCTTCTGCTGATACTTCTCTTCTTTCTAAATCACATTTATTTCCTACTAAAATTATAGCCATATGTGGATTTGAATTTTGTCTGACTTCATCTAACCATCTATTCAAATGATTAAATGTTTCTCTTCTATATAAAAATATATATATATATATATATATATTAAATTAAAAAGGAATAATATTAATTATACACTTCAAATAAGCTATAGAACATATGTTTATATTTATATATTTTATGTTATAATTTATAATGATTTATATACCGAGTAATATCATAAACTAATAAGGCTCCTGCTGCTCCACGATAATATGACCTTGTTATAGATCTAAATGATTCCTGACCAGCACTATAAAAAAATAAAAATAAATAAATAAATCATATATATTACATATCATATTATATGCATAATAAATTTGAATTTAATAAAAATAATATAACAAAAGCACATTCTTTTCCTTATTTTTCTTTTTTTTTTTTTTTTTTTTTTCTTTTATAATGAATATGTATTTATTTGCATACGTGTCCCATATTTGAAGTTTTATTTGTTTATTATCTAAATTAATTAATCTTGCTCCAAATTCCACACCTATTGTTAAATCATGATCTGCTCTAAATCTTTTATCTGTAAATTGTAATAAAAGACAACTTTTCCCAACCCCTTTAAAAAGAAAATAAAAAAAATATTATTATTATATATAAGGATATATATATTCAATCATAATATCTTTCACATTATGCATATATATATATATATATATATATATATATTTATTTATTTTTATTATTTACCTGTATCACCAATTATTATATATTTAAACAAATATTCATAAGGAGACATTTTTTTTTTTTTCTTAAAATGTGTGTTTTTTTTTTTTTTTTTTTTTTTTTTTATTATTATTATCTAAACTTTAAAAACAAATTATTATCATTGGTTATATGTAACTGTTCGTTAATTATTATATTTAAAAATATTAAAAACAAAATAATTTATATATTTTTAAATTACACGATTTAACAATAAATATTAAAATATAATTTGTGACCTATTCTATATGTAATTCTTTTTTGTTTTACTTTCATTATATGTTGATTTTCAAAATGATTTACACATATATTTCGTAAAAAACATGTATAACTTTATAGATAAATCTTTTTTTTTCCTTATTTATTTTGTTCATATAATAAATATATATACTTTTGACTTTTTTGTATTTTATATACATGTATTTATATTAAATATATATATAATACAAAATTTTTAAAAGAATGAAAAATTAAACTATTTTATATATATATATAATATTATTATCATATATATGTTTATATATAATAT
The DNA here is from genome assembly GCF_001601855.1 of Plasmodium reichenowi. NCBI lineage: Eukaryota > Apicomplexa > Aconoidasida > Haemosporida > Plasmodiidae > Plasmodium > Plasmodium reichenowi. The sequence continues at coordinate 1,162,788 of NC_033657.1, read as the reverse complement.
ATATATATATATATAATTATATTTTAGTATCTTTTTAAAATATTTATTTCTTTCCTTATCCCTTTCTTCAATTGTAATAATTATTTCATAAATTAATATAAGAAATCATCTGAATTGTACTAACAATTTTTTTTAAATATATAAATATAATTTAAAAAAACAAAAACAAAAAAAAAAAAAAAAAAAAAAAAAAAAAAAAAAAAAATTAAATATTAAAAATAAAAAAAATTTTATATATTATAAATAATATTAAATTTTTTTTTTTTTTAATTTTTAAAAATTTATAATTTTTTTTTTTTTTTTTTTTTT
>NC_033657.1:1157591-1162248 GCF_001601855.1 Plasmodium reichenowi | reverse complement strand
AAAAAAAAAAAAAAAAAAAAAAAAAAAAAAAAAAAAAAAAAAAAAAAAAAAAATTGAATATTTACATGCAAAACAATGTTATATATTATATATAATATATAAATTTATTATTTTATATATATGTAAAAATTATAAATAATTTCATTTTAATTTTTAGTATTATTTCTTAATATATATTTATATAAATAAATAATATATTTATATATATTTATATGTATATATATATATATATATATATATATATATATATATATAATAATATATATAAATATAAATTCTAAGGAAAATGCTAAAAATAAATAGTACAATATTTAAAAATTTTCACGCTATTAAATATATATGGCATATATAAGAGAAATATGAAGGTATATATTTTATATACATTAGATATATTTTTTTTTGAATTACTAATCTTTAAAAAATATATTTTTTTTCAATGTGTAATTTAAAAAAAAAAAATAAATAAAAAAAATAAAAAAAAATGAAAAGAAAATAAAAAAAAAAATTAAAATATGTAATCATTATAATTCGCATATTTTCTTTTATATATTGAATATATATATTATATATATATGAATTGTTATTTTTTTATTTTGAATCTTCAAATATATTATGTTTATAATATATATATATATTTATAATTTATGTATAACATTTTATTTAACAAATGTAATATTTTATGTTTTTATATATCTTGATAATCTATATGAACGTGTGCATGACAAATTTTCATTATGTGGAATTATATTTTCATTAGATAAATTACATAATTGTTTAATTTCTTTAATTGAAGAAGTGCATATATGTTTATTTACCTTTTTATAACATTTTTTGTGGATAATATTAGTTTGTTTGTTTTTCTTATTGTATAGCGTTATATTTTTTTTTTTATTAATAATATTATCTATATGTTGATTTTTATAATAATTATTGATCGAACCTGTTGTTTTTATAATATTCTTTCTTCTATTATTTCTTTTATTATAATTAATAATTCTTTTCTTTTCTTTATCAGTAGTAATTTTATAAGAAAATTTTTTTTTTAAAATATTATCTTTTTGTGTCTCAATTATATTTGCTTTTTTTTTTTTTTTCCCTTTTGTGTTACTATTTAATGTATTTATCTTTGTTATATTTTTTAGAATATTTTTATTGTTAATTTCTTTTTTTTTAATAACGCTTTTGTTTCTGCTTTTATCGATCATATTTATATCTTTATAATTAACCATTTTAACAGTTTTATTTTGTGAACAAGTCAAAACGGATTCTTCCACATTTTTTTCAGAAATGTTCTTTTTATTATCTTTTAGGTCATCATCTACCTGTATCTGTATTCTTTGTATTTTATTATCATTATGTATATTATTAAGAATATTTGTGTCTTCTTCATTATTTTTTGTATTATATGAATCTTTAATATTACCTTGTTCTTTAGTTTCATCTACATTTATAATATTATTATCATTATTATTATTGTCGTCCTTGTTGTTCTTGTTGGTGATAGTTTGTTTATATAAACACCTATTTATATTTATATTCATATTGTTATAAAACTCTTCATTCATATCACATGTATTGGAGGTTGTACTAATAATGTTATAATTTGGAATTGAAGATATTGAGTTATGCTCATCTTTTAAACCATTATTTTCTGTGATATCATCTATCCCTATTATGGATTCATAATTAATTAATTTTTGTTCATACAAATGTTCATTTTTATTTTGATTGTCCACATTATTTTCATTCGTTTTTTCATATAAAAAATGTATATCCAAATTATTTTTGTTTTTCATATTTCTTACTTTTTTACATACATTCATTTTTGTCTCTTTACTTCCTTCGTTTCGTGATCGTTTTTTTTTCTCCTTATTGTTCAAGTTTAATAAAATATTCATAGTATGTTTCTTTTTATTTTCATTATAATAATTATTATTATTATTATTATGATCAATTATCATATATTGTTCAGCGTTTATTTTTTGTAAAAGGTTATTATTATTTGAGTTTGTATGAATATTACTATTATAAGAGCCGTTCCCATTTTTAACATGTTCATAATAATTATTACTACTTGCAGAATTATAAATATTATGAAAATTATTTTTATTATTGTTACTTTTAGTACTATTATTATCATTAATATTACTAGTAGTTGTAGTATGTATGTTCTCATTATTGTTATCCTGTTTATTCATTTCATCATTACTAATATTATTATTTATTATGAAAAAATTTTCCTTGCCTATAATTGTTTTTTCTTTTTGAGGCTTGTTCTTATTTGCTGTTAAACTAATAAATAATTGATCATCATGCCTAAGAATGTTATAATCATTTATATTTATCAATATATGCTTATTTTCATCGATGTTTATTTTTTCTTTTCTTTTTCGTTTTTTTTTCTCTTCCCCAATGACGTTCTCAATATTTTGTTCAATTACAAGATTGTTCATATTTTTTGCATCAACAATAGGAGCATTATCTTTTTTTTCTACACTTTTTATTTGTACTTGATCTTCTTCATTTATTTTATCATTCCTATTTTCTTCACTTATATATACCTTCTGTTCTTCTGTAATATCCTTAGACAAAATATTTTCACTGCTTGTTTCTACTATATCTTTTTCCTGATTTGCACACATTTTTTTTTCTTCACGTTCTTTATTTTGGCTAGTCATCGTTTCATTAATGGCTAGCTCACTATCCACACTTTCTTCACAATAAAAATTAGTTTTTTTTTCTAATTTTACATTTCTTAAATCGTTTAAATATTCACTTAATGTGATAAGATTTAAATCTTTACTATAATCAGGCACATGATACTCTAAAAAGGAAAGTGTAAAAGTATACAATAGTATACACATATATAAAAACATAAGCATAAATATAAACATAAATATAAATAAATAAATAAATATATATATATATATATATATATATATATATATATTATATTTATTTATAAGGGTCTCTATAAATTTCATGTTTTTAATATACCCTTTTCGATTATTCTAGAATAATTTTCTGATAAGGAATTTATGTTTAGTAAAAATTTTTCAATAATATTTTCTTTAATTATATTTTCATCAATTGACATTACTTGTTCAGGAAAAAAAAATAAAAACAGTTCTTTTAATTCTTCAAATGTTAATAAATTCATCGTTGACACAAATTCTATTTCAAGTTTAATTAAATTATAATCTTTTGTAACATTTTTTTCAACGATATTTTCTTTTTCTATTGTTATTTGTTTTTCCGTGTTAAAATTGTTTATAAATTTTAATCGATCATCTGAAGTTCTTTCGTTAATCTTTTCAAAAATAAAAAAAAATAATAAAATATAAACATAAATATAAATATAAATATAAATATATATATATATATATATACATATATGTTACAACTATTATGTATGTGAACCTTTAATTCATCTATGACACTATTTTTTAAACCATGATTAAAGGTAACCATGTGATATAATACACTACTTTTTTTTTTAAAAAGTTGTCTATCTCTACAATATATGCCTTAAAAAATAATATATATATATATATATGTATGTATTATATATGTATATTTTATATATTTTTTATTTATTTATTTACATTGAAAGCCTAATTTTTTTTTGTCCTTTTTGTTCAAAACATTTATAAACCTTAAAAAGGTAATAATAAATATACGCAAATTTTTTATTTCCATATGAAAAAATTTTATTTGTAAAAGGTTGTTATATTATATTATATATATATATATATCTACAAATATACCTCAACCCGCTTATTGCATCAGTTTCCCAAGTATAGGACACATTAAATGATTGATTTTTTTCCTATATTAATATAAAATTAAATATTTTAATTTTTTTTTTTTTTTTTTTTTTTCTTTTACAACTTATATTATTTTACATTTTGCTGGACATTTTTTTTTTCTTTATCTTCTATATCCTTTTTTGTTACATCCTCATTTTTTAAAGATGATTCTTTTATTAAATCTTTTAAAAAAAATTTAGTTATTCCATTATTTTCCTAAGAACAAGAGATATTAATAGATACAAAATTAATATAAAAGTATTTATATGAAGGGGTGGTGGTGGTACATAAATATAAGTATAAAAATATAAAAAAAAAAATATATATATATATATTTTACTTTGACACATTCTGTAGTTCTTTGCCTATAGCATATTCCCTTTGAATTGCTTATAGGAAACTGAATTATAATAAAAAATAAAATGATAAAAATTGATAAGTATAATATATATATATATATATATATATTTATTTATTTATTTATATTTATTCATATAATTCTTTATGAATTTATTACTTGACAAATGCTCATTTTTTTTTTTTTTTTTAGAAACAATTTAATAAGAAAGGGATAATAGTAAAGTATATTTAAAGAAATATATCATATATAAAATTATTTTAATACTTAACGAAAAAATATATATATATATATATATATATTTTGTCCACAACATAAATACATATATTAATATTATGTATTATATATAATTCATTTATAAAAAAAATAATAACAAAAAACAAAATACGCAGTTATATATAAAAAAAAAAAAAAAAAAAAAAAAAAAAAATAAAATATATTTTTAAAATTTTATAAAAAAAAATTTTTTAAAAAAATATATTTTTATTAA
>NC_033657.1:1156938-1157581 GCF_001601855.1 Plasmodium reichenowi | reverse complement strand
AAAATTATTTTAAAAAATAAAAAAAAAAAATATATATAAATATAAATATATTTTTTACAAAACAAAAAAAAAATAATTAATAATATTTATTAAAAAAAATTAATTTAAAAAAAAAAAAAAAAAAAAAAAAAAAAAAAGAAGTTATATATAAAAAAAAAAAAAAAAAAAAAAAAAAAAAAAGTATAACAAGGTTTAAAGATTTATTAACAAAAGGTTTTTTAAAAAAAGTTCATTTTCCATTGAACCTTATAAAAAATTGAATGTTTTTTACATGTTGTCTTGAATTGTAAAAATTTCCCCTTTGATTTAATAAATAAAATTTTGAAATTGCAGAAAAAAAAAAATATATATATTATATATATATATATATATATATATATATATATACATATGTATTTTTTTTTTTTTTTTTTATGATTAATAATAATACGAATGTAACAATTTATCTCTTTCCATATTTAAATTTTTTTAAAAGTTAATTAAAACAACAAACAATTATAATCTTATATAAGTTTAAAATAAATAAATTAATAAAGGATACATTAAAGAAATAAATCAAAATAATATAAAAATATATAAAAAAAAGGATTCATAACAATATTGAAAATGTTGAGATAAATTTGGTAAAGATAAAATACCATCG
>NC_033657.1:1155037-1156732 GCF_001601855.1 Plasmodium reichenowi | reverse complement strand
GATATTTTGGTATTTTATGTTTCCTTTTTTCTCTATTTTGTTCTTTTACTAATTTACACCATTCTTTTCTTGTAATACCATCAGGAATTATACCCTTAAATTTTACTTCTTCTTGCTCATGTACGCTAGAATTGTTTTCTTCGTCCTCATTTTGTTCACATGAATCAGATTCATTATCAATATTTGAGGTATCTGAATGTAATGAATTTGATAAATGGTCACATGAATTTGTTTGTATAATATTTAAGAGTGTATTGGAATTCGACATAATTTCATTTTCTTCATTCTTATCTTGTTCAATGATTATTTCTTCTTGGTGCGTTTGTTTATATTCATGATCATATTGTTTTATATTTTCTTCAAAAATGTGTTCATTTGATATATGTAATGTATCGTTTATTTTATTTACATCCATTTGGTTTCCTTCTTCATAAAATATATGTGAATCAATGTGCAGCTCGTTTTTATTGTATATTTCTTTTTGTTCTTTGTTTTGTTCTTTGTTTTGTTCTTTTTTTATTTGTTTTTTTTTGTTTTTTGGATCTTGTTCTTTTGTATTATTTTGGTATTTAGGATCATTCTTCTGATTGGATATAAAATTATTAACAATAGATTTTCCTTTTTTTAAAAGTTTTAAATCTTTTTCAATAGTTCGTATATCTTTTATCTCATTTAAATATGATGGGATCCAGGAACTCAAAAAGACCTGTTCTTCTACCTCATCTCTATGTGCATATTTTTGTGAATGTTTTTTCGAATATTTTTCTAATTTTTTTTTTTTTTCACTGGTAAACTTGGTTACATAGTAACATGTAGCTCTCTTCAATTTTTCAAAATAAATTCTATTTTTTTGTATTTTTTTTAAATTTAATTTGGGTATAGGAGTTGTATTTTTTATTAAACTAAAGATTTGTAAGTAAATTATTTCATACGGGTTTAAAGAAATTTTCTTTTTATCATTTTCAATAAAATATACAATATCATCAGGTAATGATGATGATACAATAAAATCAAATAAAACTTTTAATGGTAATATTTCTACATTCTCATAAAATTCTGAATCTGAAAAATCTAATAATTTGGAGAAGTCTTTTTGTGGAAAAAGGTGGCTTGTTTTATCATCGATTGTATTTGTATCATTATGATTTGTAACATTATTATAACCTTCAACATGTTCAGTTGTATAATTTGTTTGTATCCTGTTAATATCCACATGTGTCTTATTTTCCATATTGTGTTCATTATTTTGAGTATACAAATTCGTAAGTTGTGTTTGTTGTTGTACAATGGTACCAATTTTTTTTTTAAAAAAGTTGGTAATATTTAGACAATCCCTTTTTAAGAATTCCAAAGAATATGGATGGTCATGTTCCATGGATTGAGAAACATCAATTATATATATATGATTACAAAAGTACAGTAAATTATATTCTGAGAAATCTGCATGCACTAATCTACAATTAAAAAATAAAAATCTTAATATACATATGCATTCAATATATAACTCTTTCCATTTTAATATATCAAAATTTAGATCTTTCATTTTAGGACATGCATTATCTATATAACCAATCATACTCATTACAATAACATTACTTCTTAATACTAATGGATATGGACATCTTAATCCACATATTAAAATTCTTCTTAAATTTCTAAATTCTTTTTCTGCCCATTGTTTAACCATTTTTCTGG
>NC_033657.1:1146172-1149937 GCF_001601855.1 Plasmodium reichenowi | reverse complement strand
TATATATATATATATATATATATATATATAATATAATCAATATTTTTATATTTGGCTCTTTTTTTTTTTATATTGAAATAATATCAAATAAAAGTATATAATATATATATATATATATTATATAATACCTCTATATATTTTTTTTGTATCCTTCCCTTTTTAAAAGGTACAAAAAAAAAAAAAAAAAATTTATACAATGCCGAAATAAAAATATATATAATATATATATATATATATATATTTATTATTTTTATTTATTCAAAGATAAATATTTTTAAAGTTTTTATAATAACCTTTTGTTAATCATATTTGTTCATTGTTCATTGTTCATTGTTCCACATGTTAAAAAAAAAAAAAAAGATAATATATATATATAACATATATAACACTGTTGGAAAAAAAACATAAATAAATAAATAAATATATATATAATTTCAATATGGATGAATTAAAAAAAAAATAAAAGTAATTATTTCAAGAATTATATTTTCTTTTTTATGCAATTATAAAACAATAATATACTGTACATATATATAATAACATGTTTCCTTCTAAAATATACATATATAAATATATATATATATATATATATATATATATACAATATATATATAATTTTTCTTTTTTCTTTTTTTTTTTTTTTTTTTTAAATAATATACTTAATATTGTTAAATTTATTATATTGCTATTATTTCATTTATTATAAAAAAAAAATATATATTAATATATATATATTAATATATATATATTTATATATTTAAGTATCCCTCGTTTATACTTATAAACTCCATTCAATTGTTCATATGTGTATTTTGTCCTGGTGGCACATTATAATTTGAGTATCCATATTGCTGATTTTGTGGCTTTACATTTGAATCGTTCATCATATTGGGTGCATGTGGGACGTTGTATCCACCAGATATCGAACCATACGTTGTTCCCACAGGTTTACTTGGATTCATAACAGAAGGATTGGGTGGGGGTAAATTTGCCTGGTTCATATGTGAGTTAAAATTCGAAAAGGAATTATTACTATTATTATTATTATTATTGAAATTACTGGTTATACTATTTTTATTCGGCATTCCTTGTGTGTCTGAAGAAAATGCAGGAGGTGGTACCGATGTTGACAAAGGATTTAAATTTAAATTATTTGAATATTGTGATGGTCGTGGAGGCATCATCCCACTATTATTTATATTATTATTATTATTGTTAGGATGTAAAAAACTTGGGGGCATTTGAGAGTTTATTGCAAAACTTGATCTTGACATATTCACATTTGGAAAGGGACCATGAACCTGTTGCTGTAATGATGATGTAGAAGCTTTTGGGAAATTCGCTGAACCAACTGCTGGAATAATAGGTGTGGTACTTGTTGAAGATAAGGGAGGTGGAGGCCCTCCAAAAGTAGATTTGTTATTATTTACATTTGATGATACACTCATATTTGTAACACTCCCTCCTACTTGTTGTTGTGCTGGAGGGGATGATGGAACACCAAAGGGAGCCGAAACACCATGCGGTTGTTGTGAAAAGTTTGATGGAGCATATGGACCTGAAGCACCATGTGAATTGTTAACTACTAAGGGAGGAGCTGTGGGTGGTGGTATATTATTCATATTAGGTGTAAGGTTAGATGTGTTATTTTTTTTATTATTTTGCATTGTTAAATAGGCAGGTGGAGTTGGAGGTACGGTTATTTGGCTGGGTGGTCCGTTCATTTGGCTAGGTGGTCCGTTCATTTGGCTAGGTGGTCCGTTCATTTGGCTAAGTGGTCCGTTCATTTGACCAGGTGGTCCATTCATTTGGTTTGTATTATTATTTGCAAAATTACTTATTACATTATTCGAGACAGTATTACCTGCCTGTACATTATTCATTTGACTTCCAGTAGAATTAACATTTGAATGTTGTTGTTGTTGTGTCGAATTATGGTAAGCTCCAAAATTACCTTGTGAAGATCTATTAAATGTATCTTTATTTTGATATGGTCCTTGATGAGATAAATTATTATTTGGATTCATTAATGAATTAGATCCATTTGTATAATTCATATTTAAATTAGATGCGTTTGTATTATCATGCATATATGAAGCAGAATCTACATTTACATTTCCTGTATAATTCATATTATTATTGTTATCATTGTTCAGCATATTTTCATTATGGTTTTCTTGTTCATTGTTCGTCATATTCATAGAATTATTATCTTGTATATTATTATTTTCTTCTGTTAAGTTACACATTTCTTCCCAAATTCCTTCAGCATTTTCTTTATATAAATATGCATTATCATCTGAACAAGCAATAGCTAATATGGTTCCGTTAGGTGACCAACTTATTTTATGAATATTATATTTGACTTTAATGATTTGTCCATTTTTCCATACATTATTTGTTACATCTTCTATCCATAATATTACAATTTTTTCATCAGAACATGAAGCAATAATGTTTGCTGAATTATTCAAGTTTGGTTTCCATGCTACATCTTTTATACTTGATTTATGTGGTTTATCATTCATTTGGTATATTTTTTGAAACTCTTTTGTATTATTGTCAAACATCCATATTATAACCTGATTATCAAATCCACCAGATACTAATTTAAAAGAATTAATTACATCATTATTATTATTGTTATTATTATTATTGTTGTTGTTGTTGTTATTGTTATTATTATTATTATTATTATCATTCAAATTTTTATTCATTAATAAAATATTATTATATGGTTTCTCCCAACTTATACATGCTACACCATTCAGATGTGCTTTCATACTATATTTATTCCAATAACCTTCATTACTACCTTTATTCATATAATAAGATAAAATACTTATGGTACCATCTGAACTTGCACAACCCAAATGTAAACCATATTCATGAGGGGACCATTCAATATAATTTACACTACTCACATGTTCATTATTTATATATATCATCTCATATTTATTTATATTCACTTCTTTATATATTATCACATTCTTATCAAATGAACAACTAGCCAATAAACTTCCATATTTTGGATGCGACCAACATACTTTCCATACAGCTGAACTATGATCCTTTAATTCAGCTACACATACTGGTTCTTTAGAAAGACTTACGTCAAATATTTTTACTGTATTATCACTAGAACATGTTGCTAATTTCTTACTATAATAATCTAATTCACAATCGTTAATTGATCTTCCATGATAGGTATCAAACACTACTAATTCGTTCATCTTTTCATAAGATAATTTAAACAAAAAAAAAATTAAAATAAAATATATATTATATATATATTATATATATATATATTATAAATATTTGATATTGTTACATAAAATGCACACTTTCAAAGATGCTAATATAAAACATATATAGTTATATATATTTTGAAAGGTTTGGTTTTTTTGACCCTTAAAAAAAAAAAAAAAAATTCAAATTAATAAATAAATAAATAAATACATAAGTCATATATATATATATATTAATATTTTTTATCACAGAAAAAATGTTCAAATTAAAAGTTTAAATATAAATTTTTATTGCTACTATATATATTATTCTATGTATTTTATTTAAATATTATATATATATATAAATATATATATGTATATTTTTTTTTTTTTTTTTTTTTTTTTTTTTTTTTTTTTTTTTTTTTTTAATTTATATTTTATATTTTTTTTTTTTTTTTTTTTAATATTTTTTTTTTTTTTTTATATATAAAAAAAATAATATTATTTATATTTTTTTATATATTTTTTTTATATT
>NC_033657.1:1144939-1146072 GCF_001601855.1 Plasmodium reichenowi | reverse complement strand
AAATTTAAAAAAAAAATTTTATTTTTTATATATAATTTTTTTTTTTTTTTTTATTTTATTTTTTTTTTTTTTTTTAATTTTTTTTTTTTTTTTTTTTTTTTTTTTTTTTTTTTTTTTTTTTTTTTTTTTTTTTTGATATAAATAGAAATACATAAATCGTAATATAATATATAAAAAATATTTAATAATTTTTCATATTCAAAAAAAAAATATATATATATATATATATTAAATTATTTTATAAATTTATGGGAAAAAATTTTTAATAATAAAAAAAAAAAAATTATTAGATAAAATAAAAATAAAAAAAAAAATATATATATATAATATATAATATATTTATATTTATATATATAAAATATGCATATTAAAATACAATGGTTTAAAATACTGTACATATATAATAAAAGTAAAAATTATAAAATATTTTTTTATTATAACATACATCCAAATTTTAATATTTATATTTTTTATATTTAATAATATATATGGGCTTAACAAAAAAAAAAAAATAAATATTATTTTATTTTTTATATATCATATTTGTATATATATATATATATAATAAATATATATTATATGTTATAAATATATTAACGTTTATTTTATTTTATTTTATTTTATTTATATTTATGTTATATGAATAAAAATTGCTTTGTTTGTCAACATGAAAATATATTTTTTATAAATAAAAAAAAATATCAGTTTTTTAAATATATTATATATATATATATATATATATATATTTAATTTATTTTAAAATAAAAAAATATATATAAATATATAATATATTATAAAAAAAATTTACAATATTTAAAATATGTATTCAGCAACAGTAATAAAAGAAATAAAACTAATATTAATTTTTATTTTTATTTTTTTATATTTATTTTTTTTCTTGTCAAAATGAATAATATGCATAACATATAAATACAAAAAAAAAAAAAAATTTACAAATATATGAATATAAATATATACACATGAATCTTTTTGATATATATAAAATATTATATATATATTTTATATGTATGTATTTATTATACTTAGATATCTTCTTATTATTATAGAATAACAAATTCTTTCAACGGTCTTCTTTTTTTTTTTTTCTTTTTTTTTTTTTTTTTTTTTTTTTT
>NC_033657.1:1143881-1144839 GCF_001601855.1 Plasmodium reichenowi | reverse complement strand
TGTTTTATCTCATTCTTTTCTTTCAAATGTTGCTAAAAAAAAACCATCCATCGCCTTTGATTGAGGTAAAGAATGAAAGGGTGCCTCAGATAAATATAAATTATGTTTCTGACAAAAATATTTTGCTTGATGTACATTTTCAGCATCCAGTATACTACATGTTATATAAACAATTTTTCCATTTTTCTTAAGATACAACAAAGCATTTTCAAAAATTTCTCTTTGAGTTTTTACATAATCATATAATTTGTTATTTGTAAATTTATATTTCATTTCTGGATTTCGTCGTAAAGCACCAGTACCTGTACATGGAGCATCAACTATTACTACATCCATATAACCAAATAATTTTTTTAATAATATATGATTTGAATTTAATAAAATATAATTTTGTATTCCAGCCCTTCGTAATCTTATTTTTGCTTGAGATAACATTTGATCACGTATATCGTGTAAATATATTTTTCCTGTATTTTCCATTAACATAGAAAATGCTAATGTTTTTCCACCTGACCCTGCACAATAATCAAGCACCTTATCACCTGGATGTACAGGTATTTTTGAACTCACTATTTGGCTAGCTTCATCTTGAATTTCGAAGTAACCTTTTTTATATTCATGAATATTTTTTAATATTTGATTTTTTGTTAATAATAATCCATATGGTGAATTAACACATTTTTCCACTGATATTCCTTTACTTATTAAAGTCTTATATAATTCGTTTCTTGATATTTTATTGTTATTAACACGTAAAAAAACGGGAGCCTTTTCATTTAAAATAGACATTAATGTGATGCTTTTCTTCTCACCATAGCAATCTAAAAGCTGGCTGTATAATTCTTTTGGAAAAGAGTACCTGACATGTGCAGGTATTTTCTCGTTGTTCATTTCATATTTCCACCTAAAGGATGAAAAAAAAAAAAAAAAAAAAAATTTTATATATATATTTTTTTTT
>NC_033657.1:1139862-1143781 GCF_001601855.1 Plasmodium reichenowi | reverse complement strand
TTTTATTATAATTAAAAAAAGAACAAAATAAATTTTTTTTTTTTTTTTTTTTTTTTGGTATAACAACAAAACTTATTTATAAATAAAATAATATATTGTATTATTAAAAAATTAAAAAAAACAAAAGATAATAAAGGTTCTTTTTTTTTATAATTCATATATTATAATAATAGTATATATTATTATACACTACACCCTTCAACGTGAAGTTTTATAATGTTGAATATTTGAAAATTATAAAACATCAATTATAAAAAAAATTAAATAAATAAAAGTATTATATTTTTAAGTGTATTTTAAAATTTTAATGTAGATTAAAATTTTCTTAAATTTATTTTTTATGATATTATACAAAAAAAATAAAAAATTATATATATTTTTTTTATTACATACATATATATTATGGATATATACAATATATATGTTAATATATATATAATATAATCAGATTCACTCTATATATAATAATAAATATAATGTATATGTATAATTATATATATATATATATATATATATATATATATATATATATATATATATTATATTTATAATAAATATTTTATTTTTAAGAAAAGAAAAGAAAAATTTCCTCTTTATAATATATTTTCTTTAAATAAAAATTATTTAAAAATATTAAAATAAACAGAAGGTAATATTTTAAAAGAGAAAATATTATATCGAATGTAATTTTTTATATGCTCATATGGTATATAGAAATTTTTTTTTTTTTTTTTTTGTTAAATTAAATTGTAATTAAAAAAGGCAATATATCTTTTTATTAACTGAAAATTGTGTTTAAAAAAAAAAGAAAAAATTATATAATATAAATATAAATAAATATATATCTATATCTATATCTATATATATATATATATATATATATATATATATATATATATTTATTTATTTATTTATTTGCCTTATTTTTATTACTTTTTCTTGTAAGGGAAGAATGCTTTAAATTCATATAAAATAAAATACAACATTGTAATAAGATCTATATTAAATATGAATGATGAATAAGAAACATAACGAATAAGAAATATATATATATATATTTATTTATTTATTTATTCATTTATATATTCATAATTTACATATATTTAATTATAATAAAATAACATTTTAAATGTTACTTCTATCATATAGTGTAAATTTTTTATAAAAATGGAGCAGAATAAAATAATGTTGGTTTATGATAACCATGATGTACTCTTAGTAAATTTAGATAATGAACGATGCGAAAGTAAGTTTGAAAAGTCTATAAAAGATGATGAAAAGAAAATATGTATGCTTAACAATGGAAATTTCCTTATATTAAATGCAAATAAAAAAATGATATATCAATATATATATAACAAAAGCACAGCCATATATACTAAATATGTACGTGCTCATTTGAATGTTATTAAATTAACAACAAATGAAAGAATAATTTTCGGAGGTGATAAAATTGGGAATGTGTATATATGGTCTGCTATATCAGGATTCTTAATAAATACTTTTCAAGCTCATTTTGGACCAATTAAAGATATTTTAATTGATCAGTTGGTAAATGTTTTATATACGTATAGTGATGATAATATAGTGCATGTATATAATTTACATGACTTGTTCAGGAAAAAAAAAATACAGCCAATGTTATTTTATCAGCATAATATAAATTCAAATATAAAACAAATTATAAGTATAACTCCAAATATATATGATACATTATATACTTTAATATCCTTAACAAATGATGGAACTATATATGTATGGGGTTTAAAATCTAAAGAAGCTGTACATATATTAAAAACCCAAACAGAATGTTGTACATATATTTGTTCAAATTATCCATTCAATACACATTTATATGTGTGCAAAAAAAATAAAATTATCCGTATTCCTTTTCTTGAATTTAATAAGAAGAGTACGAAAAATAATAAAAATAAGAAAAATAAGAAAAACAGTTGTGCATATTGTCATAACAAAAGTGATGACATAAAATTAAAAGAATATGGTGATTATGTTCAAATAAAAAAAATACAAACAGAACAAATTGAAAATGATGAAAATGATGGAAATGATAAAAACGATTATAATAATTATAATAATTATAATGGTAATCAAAATTATGGTGACATAAATAATGACTACAGTGATTATTATAACCAGTCAAGTGATGATAATAATAATACAAATGATGAGGATTTTAATGATAGTCATCATCTTAATATTAATTATCTTCATTTAGAAACAAATAAAATTATTAAATCGCAAAACGTTGTTACAAATGAAATCTTTTTAAATTTAAAAGATTTTACAACATTTATAGGTCATAAAAGTCAAGTATTAAAATGTTATGTTGATGATAAAAAACAAATATTGATATCTTTGGCAAGTGATGGAATAAAAATATGGGATATATATAATTGTTATGCAATCAAAACTTTGAAATATGGTGAAAATGTTATTAACTTTTATATTCCTACATTCAAAAATGTTTCTTATTTAATTGAGTTCCCAAATTTAGTTCTTGAATATGAAGATAATACAAATATACACATTATTGATGAAGTGAAGGAACATACTTTTCAATCCAATTATAAAAATCTTTTATATAATGATCAAAATTTATTAATTAATATGGCAAATACATTTGCATCACACGACATGTGAACCATTTATCTTCAAACTATTTTATAATATTATTATTGTGTATACATATGCAATATAAATTATTACCATAAAAGCGATCGTGTAATAATAAAAATAATTTGTTAAATGAAAATATGTACACACTTGAAAATTTTTATGAACGTTCATATATTTTTTTGGAAAATGTTAAGAAATATTTTATGAATGCTCATATTTATTTAATTTATTATTTTATTATTATTATTATTATTATTATATATATATTTTTTTTTTAAACTTATATATATATATATATATATATATATATATTTATTTATTTATTCATTTATTTATTCATTTATTTATTTATTTATTTATTATAATATTTTGTTTGGTATTTCTTATTTGAAAAAGCTGTATTGTTTGCAAATGATGAATAAGGCATAAAAAAAAAAAAATAATAAATGGGCGTTCTTTTTTTAAAGATTTTCTCTATAATGCTTATATTATATATATAATAATGTGCCATTTTTCATTATAATAATAAATATATATATATATAATTATATATAATTATATTATTTATTATTTATTTATTTTTTTTTTTTTGTGTAATATGAATTTTTTCTCTTCCTTTTTCAAGATGACAATAATTACTTCTAATTTCATATAATTTATCTTTTTATATATATACTGTAAAAATGTATTTATATAAATTCTTTATATATTCTATAAAATAATAACACATAATATGTATTGCGTTAATTGTTATATATAAATATATTTTAATTATAATTCAATTTAACTTTTTACATAAAAAATAAACACTCAAGCTTAAATATATATATATATATATATTTATTTATTTATTTTTATTATTTTTTTTTTTTTTTGGTGTTTTCTTTAATATTCCTTTTTTTTAATAATATACGAAACAAGAAAGAAAATGTTTATTAGAAACTTTGTAAATATAATTGGATCACAAAAATCAATAACCAAAACAATTGCAGTAATATATTATACATATATGTTTATCACATTTATGATGTCATAATAATTTTTATTGAAACAAATGATATATATTTGTATGATTTTATCTTCTTATTTTATAGAGAAATTATTTTTCTGATAACAGCAAGTTGATAATTCCTCGTCATGGAACTACCATATTATGTGTTAGGAAAAATAATGAAGTGGTATGTATTAAGAAAAAAAAATAAAAAAATAAAAAGGAAAAACATATTTTAAATATATTCAATCAAAAGAAAAATTATAAAATGATAAAATGATTACATTATTA
>NC_033657.1:1132974-1136669 GCF_001601855.1 Plasmodium reichenowi | reverse complement strand
AAAAAAAAAAAAAAAAAAAATATATAAAGGTACAATATTAACAACATAATAATATATATATATATATATATATATATATATATATATATATATTTATATATTTATTTATTTATTTTATTTTATTTTATTTTTATTAACTTTCCTTTTTTAAACCTTTTTATGTTATTCTCCACAATTACTATAATATGCTCGTGATGAGAAAGGTAGATGCTTTTAAGACAATATTTCTGTTTTCCATCTACTATAAATATTTAATATAACAACTGTTGATAGGGAAAAGGTTAAGGTGAGAACTAAAATTAAGGGACCTAACTTATCAGTATAATTAATTGGTTCTTTATGTACTAATGCATCTGATCTTTTTAGATAAATATAAAAAGAATACAGAATAAAAAATATAGAAACTGGCGCCATAATAACTCCAGAAAAAAAACCATATGAATTAGAAAAATTGAGAAGGGTTATAGATATTGTAGATAATAAAACACTAGTATTGAGCCATTGTAATAATGTGCGTTCATTAGCAAAAAATGTTTTTGGTTCTACACGTACAACAGCATTTTTCGGTTTTGAATTATGTTGTGTATTATTTGTTGATAACAAAACTTTCTTGATAGAAGAAATAATTGTAGGTATTAATGATTGTGATGTATTTGGATATGTGTTATTTGTTTGATGAAGAAGAGGTTCATATAGATTATTATCATATATGAGGGATGTATTTTTTATGGATAAATCTTTAAAATTGTTAGAATATTTATTGAATATATTATTATTATTACTATTATTATTACTATATATATCATTAGATAATGGATGAATTAAATTAAAATTAGAGTTAATGTTTAAATTTTTTTTTTTTTTTTTTTTTTTTTTTTTTTTTCAATTTCATTTCTAAATATTAATTCACTTTCATGTGCTATTCTAGCAGAAGCACCTGTATAAGTAATACTTTTTTTAAAATCATCTTTTGTATTATTATTATTATAATTTTTTTTTTTTTTTTTATTTGATTGATTAGAAATAAATGGACTTGTAATTAAAACATCACTACTACTTTGATCATGCTTTAATTCGTTAAAAAAATTATATATTACATTATCGTTCATATTTTTATTATAACTTTTATTTTTGGTTTCTTTTTTCTTTTTTCCTTTTTTAAAGTTTTCTGTACTATTACTTAATTGCATAAGATCCGTACATGTATATATTCTCCAATGAGGATATGTGGATAAACGATTTGAATATAATAAAGAGATACCTTGAAGGAAAGATGAATATCCCCATATTTCTTTTAATAGTCCAAGGTTATTTAATTTTGTAAGGAAATCATTATTCTTTTGTTCCTCTCTTATACTGATATCTATAACAGCATAATTAAAATATGCATATTTTTTATTTGTG
This sequence comes from Plasmodium reichenowi, assembly GCF_001601855.1. NCBI lineage: Eukaryota > Apicomplexa > Aconoidasida > Haemosporida > Plasmodiidae > Plasmodium > Plasmodium reichenowi. The sequence goes on along the minus strand of NC_033657.1, from coordinate 1,135,265 downwards.
CCTTTTTTAAAAAGTTTAAAATCTTTGGGCTTATTAAGAATTTTTTTAAAATGGGGATTTTTACTAATTCTTTTATCATTCAAATGATTATAATATTGTTCATAATAATCTTCATTTTTTTTGTGACTTTCATTTATTTGGTAATTTTTATTTTTTTCGTTATCTTCATTTTCTTCATTTTCTTCACTTTCTTCATTTTCTTCACTTTCTTCATTTTCTTCACTTTCTTGGTCATCTTCATTTTCTTCGTTAAAGGCATACATATTTTTGTTATCGTTGTGAGCCCAGTAAGATATATTTTCATCAATATATCCACACGCTTTATCATTACTAAAATATATTCTATTTACCTTGCTTCTCATACAGCTTGTCAATTTTTTATTTTTCATGTGTTGCATAAAGTTTAAAAAGAATTGTGTATTATTCAAAAAATAGTTTTTATTTACACTTTTCTTGTTATTTTGAAAGGTCTGTGTTGATCCTATAGTTTCCCTTTCATATGTTTTATGTACATCATCTTTAATATTATATATATGATTATATGCTTCTTCTTTGAGTAATACTTCAAGGTCGTTTACTTTTTGTATATTTATAAAATTGGAAGATGGAATATCTTTAAATAATAAATATGTTTCTTTATGATGATGACTAGGTTCATATAAGTTAAAATATTGTAAAGATGTATGCTCGTGATGAATTTGATTATCGCTTATATAATTATACGATCTAATTCTTATATATTCATTATCTATATTAGAAAGGTTTGTATTAACATTTTTATGATATGTACTAAAATGATTATCATCAAAATATATTGTTATTAAATAATTATGGATTTTGTTTTTCGATATAATATCTAAGAATTTTTTTATATCCCCTATACATTCATGTTCTTCTATATTATAATATTTAAATATAAAACGTTTAGCTATTTCTACTTTTATTAATATTAAATCTTGGGCCTTCACAATATATTTCACATGTTTTATTCCTATATCATTTTTTTTCTCATGACATACATTGTCATTTATTTTATATGAAATGTCATCATCTTTCATGTCATTATATTGATAAGTCCAATTATTTTCTTTCCATTTATTATAATCATAGTTTTCGATACCCCTTTCATTATTTATTTGGTCACGACGTTCTTTATTCTGATCATTGTAATGTTCATTGTAATGTTCATTGTAATGTATTTTATTATTCTTTTTTTCTTTCTCTTCTTTTTGTTTTTCTTTCTCTTCTTTTTTTTCTTTCTCTTCGTTTTTTTCTTTCTCTTCTTCTTGTTTTTCTTTCTCTTCTTGTTTTTTTTCTTTCTCTTCTTCTTGTTTTTTTTCTTTCTCTTCTTGTTTTTCTTTCTCTTCTTTTTCATCCGTTCCAGAGGATATCCCACCTTTAAGTATTCGACAATATTTATAACACACGGACAATATATATATTAAGACGTTTATATCAAGGTTCATAAAGAAACTTTTAATAACTACACTTATATAAAAAGAAGAATTTAATACATTATCATTATGCTTATCAAATTTTTTTGTTATTTTACGAAAACCAATAAAATTAATATGTTTATAATCTTCTAGAAATATTAATATATTTCCTAATGCATGTAATTTATTTTCTACATCTCTTATATCGTCTATCAGTCTATCTTTTAATTTATAATAATAGTATTGAATATCCTCATACCATTCTTTTATTATATGTAAAGTAAAATTGTTTATTTTTTCTAATTCTATATTTAATATATCTTCAAATCTGGATTCAGGTGTTTTATATTCTGTACAACTTAGAGCTCGAATATTCCCAAAGTTGCTGGTAACTTCTTTAATAGTAAATGTCGACGTATCCTTTCCTACAGTATCAAATTTGTTAATATATATAAATATATATGTATGCATATATATATATATATATATATATATATATATATATATATATATATTTATTTATTTATTTATTTATTTTATTTTTCTGTGCATACATTTATGACCACATAAAAAATGTTATGCTAAATATATATGTATGTGTAAGTAGTAATGAAACCTCCTCATTCTCTATATCGTCACATATAAAAATATATATATATATATATATATATATATATATTTATTTATTTATTTATTTTTATTTTTTTTTTTTTTATATATATCCTACCTGTTATCAACTTAATAAATTTTTTTAAATCCTTATAAGCAATGTAATGCTCTCTATATTTTGGATGAGCACGCTCATTTAATTTCTTGCTGAATTTCATCTGGAATGTTTTTTTATAAAGTATAACA
>NC_033657.1:1130683-1132874 GCF_001601855.1 Plasmodium reichenowi | reverse complement strand
ATTTATATTTATATTTATTTTTTTTGTTTTTTTTTTTTTTTTTGTGTACCCATATTTTTAAAGAGTTGTCTTATTTTATTTTGTTTTAATTTTTTTTTTTTTTTTTTTTATCAATGCTTCAACACAACGATCATTCAAAAAATGACATGTTTCCTCATGAGAGGAAAGAAATAAGATTAGGGAAAAAATTGGTTGTACAAAATTGTGGATTGTATATGGATGGAAATAAGAATGCTGGAGTTGTTTGTAATCGAATTACAGAATTAAATATAAACTCCAGAAAGAAAACATCGAACAACAAAAGTGACAGCTCACAGATGAAAAATGTCTTAAATCATATAAATAATAAATCATTAGAATTAATACCTTCGAAAAGACCTTTAGTCTCTTATTCTACATATGATAATCAACAAAAATATTTCGAAACTAAACTTGTTCCAGATTTACAAGGAAAAATGAGTATTTGTGTTGGAAGAAAAAGTGGAAGCGCTACTGTTAATATTAATATTGATGATTATGATTTAGAAAAAACTTATCATACATGGAAAAAAATCACAGGAAAAAATTATGTACACAATAAATCAAACTTAGAAAATAACATTTTTTTGACTGTTGTAGATGATGCAGACAGAAGTGATAAACTACCTATTGTTCATAATAGAAATCCTCCTTTTGCAAATCCTGATGGACCTTTTGAAAAAGAAAAACTCAACTTACCCAAACAAGCTAGAGATAATTTAGATAGAACTTTAACACCACTAGCCATATGTGATATAAAAAATAAAATGTCTCAAAAAAAAAATATTGATACTCATAAAGATTCCTTCCTACTATTAAGACCTCAAGAAAATGTGATAACACAACATATTAAAGGTGTTAAAAGAACTAATTTTCCATGGATCCATTCTAATCGTATCAAAAATATTCTCAACTATAATTATATTCATCCACAAAAAAATAACGAACAACACCTGAACAAGTCAGGAACTAGCCAAAATTGCAATTATGAAACATTTCTAAAAGGTGCAATTCCTGAACAGTCAGGAAATGAGGAACGAGCTATTTATGACAGATTGTATGATAATAATTATGAAGAAGAACAAATTGTAGATGATGATCAATTAAAAAATGATGATAATGATGATGATAATGATGATGATGATGATAATGATGATGATAATGATGATGATAATGATAATAATAATAATAATAATAATAATAATAATAATAATAATAATAACAATAATAATTATAATGTATATAACGAAAAAGATATAACATTATATGATCATAACAATTATAAGGACGAGCAAAATACGTTTCAATTACATAATGAAAAAGAAACTTATGCACATAAACATATAAATCATCATGGACGTATTAATCCACATCAACATATTGATACTCTTGTTTATACAAAAAATTTCGATAAATGTAATAGTCTTATAAATGAAAGACCAACAAATTATCAAGACACACAAAATTATTTGGGAAATAATACTTATAATATACAACATAACAAAGGGAAATGCCAGGTGCAAAATTATAATGCAAATGTTGAAACTCCACAAAATGTTTATTTAAACAATGAACAAAATATACACAACACTCATACAGGAAAATGTTCGAACAATTCTTGTCAAAAAATAAATAATGTAGTACATAATCAACAGGAATATATGAATGGGAATAATAATTATTATAGGGTATCATCATATGAAAATATGTCATAGGATTATATATATGTATATATATATATATATATGTATATATGTGTGTGTGTATGGTTGAAATTTTAAGGGAACTTAAAAAATAAAATATAATATGATAATTATGTGAACATTATATATGTACATATATATATAACATAATATAATATAAATGGACCTTTTTTTTCTTTTTTTTTTTCTTTTTTTTTTCTTTTTTTTTTTTCTTTTCCAAATTGTTTATATGTCCCACATTGTTATAAAAAATATAAATAAATAAATATATATATATATATATATATATATATATATTATGTATATATGTTCATATTTATATTTTTCAATTGTTTTTGTTCTCCTTTTTGTACTTGCATTCATGTCTCATATAAAATATATTACATATATATATATATATATATATACATATATATATGTTTATGCCATATATCTATATTTTTTTTTTTTTTTTTTTTTTTTTTTTTTTT
>NC_033657.1:1126668-1130583 GCF_001601855.1 Plasmodium reichenowi | reverse complement strand
TACCTTGTTTGTTGAAAAATAAAAATATAACGTTTTTGTAAAATTATGTTTGGTGGTTATTTTATGAATAGTACGTAGATCAAAAATACCATAAACATTAATTGCATCAATTTGTTTTTTATAAGATTCTTGATTAGATAATTTGTCCTCTTTTTTGTCCTCTTTTTTGTCCTCTTTTTTGTCCTCTTTTTTGTCCTCTTTTTTGTCAGCTTCTTTTTTCTTATTTTTCAACTTTTTTTTATATAAACTATGGTAATCAGAAAAAGAAAAATCAAAATCATCATCCGAACTATTGGAACAAGAAGTGTTACTACTACATGAAGAGGTTGAAGATTCATAGAAATAATAATTATTCTGATTATTTTTTTCATTATTATTTGTATTAATTTTATATGATAAATTATTTTTGGATAAATTAAAATATGATTTATAATAATTATATGTATCATTTATATGTTCTAATGTTATGCCATGAAATATATTTTCAGACATATCATTCCAATTTACACATAACCCATCTAATTTATAACATTCAATATTAAATAATATATCTTTTTTTTTAAGATCTTTATATTTATGTATTATTATTTTATCAAACTTATCATCATAACATATAAATGGTGCGTTTTCCTTATCGACATATTCTTTTCTCTCTTTTAAAAAATTTTCCGTTCCTGGGTCCACAGGATTATTATTGCATACCTCCTCCTCACAAAATTTTGAATTATTATCATTCAATGATTGGTCACTATAATGTTTATATATTTCATACTTTTTTTTTTCTTCATCATTTTTTTCTTCGTCATATTTTTCTTCGTCATTTTTTTCCTCATCATTTTTTTCTTCGTCATTTTTTCCCTCATCATTTTTCTCCTCATCATTTTTTCCCTCATCATTTTTCTCTTCTTTATTTTTCCCTTCAGGAGCTTTCGCCCGTTTTCCTATCATATGAACGTTGCATACATATGGTGTACCATATAAAATTAAAAAGTGATCATATATCATCAATTTACATAAGCCTAATTCTGGTTTATTCTTTATCCAGGTATTATTTAAAATTGAATTATTTAATATTTCATTAAAGGGATTATCATTCTTTAATTCGTTATTTTTTATTTTTTCATAAATATAATTATCATCATATATGTGATTAGAATTATTACTATAAGGATTATGTTGATATGATACCTCACATGGATTCACATCATTTTTGTCTTCATACTTCTGACCTTCTATATTAGATCCAAACGAATCATTGAATTTATTTTGATCATCATGGTTATCACCATATGTGTTGATCATATTTTTTTTTTTTTCTTGAGATATATTAACTTTCGATGTAAAGAAAGGACTTGAAAAGGGCATATTGTTCATATTCTTATTAAATGGATAATAATATAAACCATTAAAAAATAATTTTGAATCTAACTTATTACAATTTAAATATATGTTAGGATCATTTATTGAATTTATATCTTCTTTTTTTTTAAGAGTTTTAAAAAATTTTACATATTTTAAAAAATTATTTATAATATTATTGGATCTTATATTATGTGGAATTAAAGGTTGATATATGTAATTAATAAAACATTTATATATCTTACTATTATTTTTATATAACAAATTATTATAACATAATATGTCAATATATGAATATAAATTATATATATCTGAGCTTGTATTTGATAGCATTTTCTTTTTTTTATCTGGATAAAAATTTCTATATATAGAAAATTTATTACAGCATGATATATCATTATTATTTGTATTCTTTAAAATTTCATCATTATCTTTATATAATTTATTATTATACAAATATGCATTTGATATATTATTATTATTTACACAACATTCTTTATTATTTTCTATAAATATATGCTCAATCTTATCATTAATAATTTCATCACTAGAATGATTATGGATATTATTATTATGGATATTATTATTATTATGGATATTATTATTATTATTGATATTATTATTATGGATATTATTATTATCGATATTATTATTATTATGAAGAGACATATCGTTCACCTCCTTATCTTCATCATCATTTATACCCACATTTAAAAATTCATTCTTCTTTTTATTATAATAATCAAGATAAAAATTCAAATTAAAATAATCTCTCTTTATATTGGAATCATTACACACATCCATTTCTTCATTTGTAAATGTGTTTATAAATTTACTTTTTCCCTCTTGTTTAGATATATAATTAAACATACTTCTATCTACTCCTTTGTCTTGCTTACTAAAATTAACGGAATCATGAAAAAATTCCGATGTCGATATATCTCTTTTTTTATGAATTTCATTATTATTACATTCATCATATTTATCACTTTTTTTTCTTTTAATATAATAATTCACAAGAGAATATATTTGAGGGAAAAATGTAGATGCACTACCTTCCACCTGTACGTTTGCTGTTTCTTTCTGCTTTGTTCTATCTAAATTTTCATTGTCTTTTTTTTTTTTTATTAAATCACTAAAAGCTAAAAAATTCATATATCCCTTTTTACCTTGTATAAAATCATAACAATCAATAAACATATTATAATCATTGTATATATCAAAAAAAAATTCATCTAATATTTTCTTTTTCATATGTTTAAAATGTTTATTATTACACATATAACATGCTTCAGACTTATGAATCAGATATTTATTCTCTTCAAAAGATTTCCTTATCTTATTTTCTTCAAATATATTCTTTTCACATGTATACACATCATTATTATATTTATTCATATAATCTACATTATGTAAATCTTTTAATTTAGTTACATCCATTATTATATTATTACTTCGATTATCTCTCTTTAAATTATCTTTACCAAATAAATTAATAAAATGTTTATGATAAGAATCTATACCACCTTCAATTATGGATACATTTTTTATCTTCAACTTATATATTAAATCGAAATATAATTTACGTACATATTTAGTATTATGGAAATCATCGTCATATAAAATTATTACATCTTTGTTTGGAACGTATACATTCTTAAAAAAAAAATATAAATTATTTACCTCTTTCAAAACATTCTCTTTTATTAATACATATAAATTATAAGAACTAGTGTTTATATTAGTTTTCATCCCGTTAGATTCCTTTAAATTATTTTTAACTATATTACATGTTTTCTTTATATTCGACACACTTATTATGTTATTTCTTTCTTCATTTAAAAGAGATCTTTTTTTAAATTCTCTTTCTGTTTTGTGTTCATACTTTTCTTTCTTCACACAAGGATTCGTCTCACCAACGTTATTATTACATATATGTGTATTATTATTACATGTATACATATTATTACTACACACATCCATATTATTACTACATATATCCATATTATTACTACACACATCCATATTATTACTACACACATCCATATTATTACTACACACATCCATATTATTACTACACACATCCATATCATTATCTTTATTATTAATAGTGTGTCTACAAATCAAATCCTTATTTCTGGATACACCATTTCGTACATTCCTTTTAAACACATCCCCTTCATTGTTGTCGTGATCTCCTTGATTATTCTTTATATATTTTTTCTTATCTACAACATATTTATTTTTTATACGATAACATGTTAAATTAAACGTATTACATAATATGTTGTCATCTGTATAACAATTTTTGTGATCTTCATTTATTTTATACTGTAAATATATTTGGCTTGATTGTAAGGGTGTTTTAAATTTAATTTTATGAGGAGATTTGATAATACTAGTTTGTTTACCTCTAAAAATATCATAAAAATTTCTATTTAAATCAATTCTATAATCTTCTTGTACCTTTAAAATATTATTAACACCTTGAAATAGTTCATCTCTTTTTTGTCTAGTCATTCTTTTTTTTTTTGCTCTTGAAATATTATTATTTTT
>NC_033657.1:1125348-1126568 GCF_001601855.1 Plasmodium reichenowi | reverse complement strand
ATAAATAAATAAATAAATATATATATATATATATATACATATATATATACATATATATAATAACATATCACATATATATGTTATAAGTTGTATCATATTTAATCATATATATTTAATTACTCATATAATGTATATTGATTATATATACCTAAAACTTCGTTCAGCCCTTGCTTATATTTAAATTGAAAATGACTACATGCATAATTTAAGAATAGATTAAAGAAATAAATGGTTTTCTCATTTTCTTTATTGATGCGTGTTCTAAATACGTCTAAATCGATGATTTTCTAAATACATAAAATGATATGAATAATATGGACAATATGAATAAATATAAAACCTCTTATTATATATATGCACATTAAAATGATCACATATATATATATATATATATATATATATATATATTTATTTATTTATTTATTTATTTATTTATTTATTTATTTATTTATGTGGTGTCTAAATATTATATACCTGTGTTGCTTCTATAATATTTGGATTTTTTAAATACGACAATAAAAGATATATGTTATAATTAAAATTTTCATTATTTTCATTTTGTAGTAATAATTTCTTAAAAATTAATCTTCTACAATGTAAAAATAAAAAAAATAAAATATACATATATATATTATTATATATATATATTATATATGTATAATATTTTACTTTGCCATGTTTTTCATATTTACTTTATTATTTTAGGCATATAAAAATTATGTTTATATAGATATAATAATAATGTCTTCTTTATAGTGATGTCATTTATATTTTTCACTTTGTAAAATTTCTTATTCAAATAATATATATCATGTTTTATAAAAGAATTGTAATTGTAATTATAATTTGAAAACTCTAAATCCTTCTGTATCTTCTCGTCATCAATTTTATCAAATAAAATTTTTATATACTTTTCTCTAATTTTATTTTTTTTCATCTTATAAAAATATACATATAAATAAATAAATAAATAAATAAATATATATATATATATATATATTTATTTATTTATTATCTTCTGTTTAAATTATATCATAAGTGAATATATTATTTATATCTTTAAACATAATAAATAAAAACTTCCTCATTTTTCAATGTTAGCTATCTCAAGTTGGAATTATTACAATTTGTACATTTCTATTTTTTTTTTTTTTTTTTTAGATATATTATATAATATTAAAATCTCTTTCGATATTATATTTTTATTATTATATTATATT
>NC_033657.1:1124069-1125248 GCF_001601855.1 Plasmodium reichenowi | reverse complement strand
CTAATATATTATATTTTTTGAAAGGTAGAGAATATGAAATTTATGATTGTCCTTATAAGTCAATTTTTTATTTATGGAACGAGAAGAACATTTATGTAATTATTATATAAATAAATAAATAAATAAATACATATACATATATATACATATATATATATATATCATATGTCTGTACTGTTTATATTTTGTCTAGATAAATATAAATAAAACGGGGGATATACAAACATTAATGTCACAAATTAAAAACAATGAATATTTCGTCCCAGCCTTTTATGAGGAAATAAAAAATAAGGTTCCACACATAAAATTAGAGGAAAAAATAAAATAAAATAAAATAAAATAAAATAAAAAAATAAAAATGGCTGTATGATTATATAACTATATTATTATATCAACAAATTATTATATAGCATTATAGACATATATACATAAATATATATATTATCACTTTATTTAATAAAAGAGTTTAACGCCTATAATTGAAAACAAATTTTATGTAATCAGAAAAGATAGGTTTCTTTTAAAATATCCTCAAGGTAAATATATATATATATATATATATATATATATATATATATATATTGTAACTACCATATATTCAAAACATATGTCTATATAAAAGTAATAATATAAATATAATATATATTCGTGTATGTATTTATATAGGTAGTAATATAATATTTTATAAAAACTGCAAAAAAGACGATTACGGAGAATTTTTACAAGTTAAAAAAAAAAGAAAAAAATAAAATGTTAAATATTTATATAAATAGAATATGCTTCAGTTTATACCATATAATGATTAAGTCATCAATTATTATATTTTTTTTATTTTTTATTTTTTATTTTTATTTTTTTTTGGATTATAGCATGATGGGTTAATTTCTATGCACACACATTATGAAAATGAATATTACACAAGTGTTGATTATATTTTTAAACTTTATAAACATAGGAGGTTAGATAAAAAGAGACATCACAAAAAAAAAAAAATGAATCAGATCAACATGTACATGTTCTAAAGATTCAAAAAAATATTATTTAGAAATATATACAAAAAAAAAAAAAAAATTATATAATATAATGTTCAAATTTAATACAATTATGATCATCTTAGAGACAGAAAAACAGCTAAAATATATATTCCCCAAAATTTTAAGACCATAGAATATTACGACG
>NC_033657.1:1122669-1123969 GCF_001601855.1 Plasmodium reichenowi | reverse complement strand
ATATATATATATATATATATATATATTTATTTATTTATTTATTATAGTTTTACTTTTTATATTTTAAAAATGTATATTTTATTTTTAATTTAAGCATGTTGACAATGGAGTAAAGAAGAAAGTATTTTTAATACCCGAAAGAAAAATAATATTCGTTTTTTACAATAACTATAACAAAATAAGTAATACGTGTGAAGTGTATGATAAATGTATACGATATAATGAAGATATAGAAGAGGTGCTATTAAAAATAATAATATAAAGGGAAAAGTGGAACATATACATATATATATATATATATATATATATATATATTTCATTTGTATAGGATGAAGAAGTTCTTATATATAAAAAACATGCCATCTATAAACATTATATAAATCATGATGATGCTGTTGAAAAAAATGTAATAATAAAAAATAATATGAAGTCTTTATATTTTAAAAACTTTAAATATGACATACGCATTTTTAAATATGAATAACTTTCAATATAAATTATTAAAAATAAAATATAAGCCAAAAAAAAAACATATATATATATATATATATATATATATTTATATTTATATTTATATATTTATTTATACATTTATTTTATATATTACATTTTGTTAGATGTTATATTTACTTAAAGAAGAAGTTACCTTTTTTGAAGACATTAAATATATGTATCAAAATGTGATATGTTCTATTATGAAGGTTATATTTTATCCGATGACATTATTTATATTTACATATAAATATAAATGTGTGTATTTATTTTATTTTACTTTATTTTGTATAACTAGGAAAAAGAAGACATAAATAAAATGGAAGGGGAATATCAATACATGGCAAATAATATCACCAATTTAAGCGAAATAATTTATCATGATAACGAAAAGATAAATTTTTTTAATAAAAGTTTAATGGAAGATAATTTGAACATATATAATTTTTATAAGAATTATCCTTGGAATGATTATTTAGAGATATCAATGAAAAATGATTTTTTCATGTCAAAAAATAAAATGCTCCAAATTGAAAATGCACCACAAGAAATTGATTATGTCAATTCTTACCAAAAAATAAAAAAAAGCAACGAAATAAATAAATCAACATAAAAAAAAAAAAAAATATATATATATATATATATATATTTCATTTTTATCAAAATGCTCTCTTTTACCTAAATATCACACATATTTAAATATATATATATATATATATATATATATATATATTTTTTTTTTTTTTTTTTTTTTTTTTTATTTTTATTAAAATTTATTTTTAAATAAAAAAAAAAAAAATATATAAAA
>NC_033657.1:1116434-1122569 GCF_001601855.1 Plasmodium reichenowi | reverse complement strand
GAATATATAAAAAATAATAAAATAAAAATATTATAATATAATATAAAAAATATATTATATTTCTCTTGTAGAAAAATTATTAGCGTGGTGTGCACAAAATTATGCACACACCTAAAATTAATTTTTTTTTTTTTTTTTTTTTTTTTGAGGGGGATAAAAAGTAATATTTAAAAAAAACAAAAAAAACAAAAAAATAAAAAATAAAAGGAAATAGCAATTTCGTTACGCAAAGACTGAATAAATTTATCCATTTTTTTAATATACTAAACATAAATATATATATATATATATATATATTATAATAATTTTAGTTCTACATTTTAAACCTTTATAAACTCTACATATTTTATTCAATATATATATATATATTAATATTTATTTAAAAACATTGTTGTTTTTTTTACAAATATAATATTTATATTTTGTAAAATGATAAATTATTTTAAGACAATGAAATATAACGTCATGTAGAAAAAAAATATAATACTTATTAAATAAAATTAAATTAAATAAAAACAACCAAAAGAATTATTCTGAACTAACTATTTTATTTTTTATTATTTTTTTTTTTTTATTTTTTTTTTTTAATATAAATTTGCCTTGCCCGTTCATGTGTTCATGTAATTTTTTAATTTTCTAATATATAATAATTCAAATATATAAAATATATGTATATATAATAAATATTATGTCTATATGTACAAATTCAAAGTATTTTATTCCTTCAATATTATGATGTAATATGTATATATATATATATATATATATATATATATATATATATTTATTTATTTAATTGTATTCCTTTTTATATGTTTATATTACAGTTGTATATTGTCCACATAAGTATCTCAAAATTTATGTTTTTCATATATTATTATATAATATAAAATGCCTTTGTGTCTTATTTAAATATTTATTCAAAGGACTCCCATGTGATTATGTGTCTATGTTACAGATCTCTAAAATATATAGAGACAATTAAAAGGAATAAATAAACATAAACATAAATATATATATATATATATATATATATATATATATATATATGTGTGTGTAATATTTATTTATTCGAATTTATGTTTATATTTTTAATCCATATAATACATTTGAATGTTAAATTTACATTTTTTAATTAACACTTTATTTTTATCTTTTATACGAATTAATTGTGCTTTTTTTAAAAACTGTATTTATGAATGACCTATATAAATATTTGTCCACATAATGTAAATGCATAATTTTTTTTGCATACTTATAAAATACGTTACATATATATATATATATATATATTTTTTTTTTTTTTCTTCTTTTTTGTAATATATTATATCGTGAACTTATGGCTTTTCTACAATTTAAGAGCAATGAAACGTTATATTTTTCCAACATATCAAATGCTAAAGATGAACAATCAAAAGTATTGAGTACTTCTCATCCAAATGGTGATCAACATAAGATTTTGAAAAAACCTAGAGAAGGAGCAGATATATATTCTGATGTTTATGTATGGTACTTTCTCAAAAATGTATACAAAAAAATGGAAATTTGTTCTTTTAATAAAATGGATAATACCTATACTTTAAGAAGTAAGAAAAAAAAAAAAAAAAAAAAAAAAAAATAATAATAATAATAATAATAATAATATATTAGTATGATGTGAAGCAAATATAATACAAACAATACGTATATTCCTTTTATGATAATTATAAGTTATACTAATCTGTATTTTATTTTTTATTTTATTTTTTATTTTATTTTTTATTTTTTATTTTTTATTTTATTTTTTATTTTATTTTTTATTTTTTATTTTATTTTTTATTTTATTTTATTTTTTATTTTTTATTTTTTGTAGGAAAAGGGATAACATTTGAGAATGTGCCTGCTGATAAAATAAAACCATACTTAAAAGATTTAGATGAAATCGATAGCGAAAACAATATAGATATTATACAGTTAAATGAAGAGAATGTATTACAAAATATAAAAAACAGATATAAGAAAAACAAAATATATACTTTCCATGCTTCTCTTTTATTAGCTGTTAATCCATATAAAGAAATAAAAGGGTTGTATGATATATATCAAATGAATATATATTTAAAAAAACTGACAAATGATCATATGTCTAATGAACAACATATGAAAGCTCATATATATGATATTAGTAATATGGCTTATAAGAATATGATCCAGAAAAAAAAGAGGCAAACAATAGTTGTATCAGGACATAGTGGTAGTGGTAAAACGGAAAATTGTAAATTCCTGTTTAAGTATTTCCATTATATATTTTTTCATAAAAATGGAGGAACTCATAATGATAACAATAATAATGATAATAATAATAATAACAATAATAATAACAACAATAATAATAATATTCATAGTGTGAATAACAATATATATAATAATTTATGTACAAATATTTACACATCGTTGAAAGGCGAAACAGATAATAATGCTGAGAAACAAAATTATGTTGGACTTTTGGGAAGTTATAGAAAGGTTAGGGATACTACAAATGATGATGTAAAAAATATGAATGATAGGCACAAAATTTATAATGATAGTTTACATAATGAAAGAATTGATAAACTTATCTATATCAATAATATTATAGAATCGATGAGTAACGCTAGAACTATAAAGAATAATAATAGTAGTAGATGTGGACGAATAAATGATTTAATTTTTGAAGAAAGAGAGAATACACAAAAGGGTGAATCGCATAATATGTTTAATTATTGTTTTAATAATATAAAAATTGTAATTCTTTTACTAGAAATTAATAGATGTATTCGTCATAATAAAGGAGAACGTAATTTCCATATATTCTATCAGGTGTTGTATGGATTAAGCGATAAGCAATTATATGAGAGGAATTTAGTAAGGAATGTTAATCATTATCATATATTAAATTGTGATAAAGAAGATGATAAAGATAAATATACTAATGATATGTCTATAGATAATATGAATAATAGTTTTGACGAATTAGAAAAATCAAAAGATGAAAAAAATTTCAAATTGTTATTAGATGGATTAAGATATATAAAATATGATTCTCATATAATTAATCAATTTTTTGATGTAATAGGTGGAATTTTACATCTAGGTCAAATAATAGAAGAGAATATAAAAAAAAAAGATAATTATAATGATAAGTTGATAAATACAAAAAATAATGACAAACATATGTTGAGCTATCCATGTAATGCTAAAACTAATAATATGTATAGTGAAAGTTATAAATATAGTTCTGAATGTTTGAGTATCAATTTAGAGGATCTTCAAAACATTATAAAATATAAAAATATTAATGTTTCCTCAGAAACCATTAAAACCCATAGGAACAAAGAAAATATGACATCTACGATATATACGATAATAAAAATAATATATAAAAATTTTTTTAATAAAATAATAAGGGATATAAATATAACCCATTTAAATGAAAAAGAAAAAGAAGAAATAATGAATGAATATATTTATATGTATAATCATAATATCATATCTATATTTGATATATATGGATTTGAAGAATTATCCTTTAATGATTTTGATCAATTATGTATAAATCTAGCAAATGAAAAATTAAATAATTATTATATTAACAATGAAATAGAAAAAGAGAAAATAATATATCAGGATGAATATATATTTTGTAATAATATGGAAGTACCTAATTATAAAGACACTTTAATTTTTATAGATAAGATATTATCAAACCTTAACGACATTACCAAATTACATAATAGTGGATATAAAAAAAGTGATGACGACTTTTTTAATTATTTATTGAATAATGAAAAGATATATTTAGAAAAAAAAAATGTCTATGGTTTTATAAGTAATAAAGACCATGCTCATACTAATAAAAAACAAAACATAAAGAAAAACAAATTTTTTATAAATCATTATGCAGGACCTATTACTTATACGATTAATAATTGGATATATAAAAATAGTGATAAAATAGAGTTAGAGATTGAAAATTTGATAAAGAATTCCAAAAATTATTTTTTGAATGAAAATGAGCAGAAGGAAAATAATATGTCCAACATGCATGTTACACAAGAGAAAAATAATTATATAAATTGGACAAAAGATTATATGAGTGAACATGTGGAGAAAAAAATGGATACAGAAGAGAAGATATGCAATATGGATAATATGATGATAGGGAAAACAAGAGATATTGTTTTGAACGAGCAGGAGAATATATCGGGTGATAGGTGGTGTGTGGATATAATACAAGAGTATGAAAAAAAAAATGAGATTAGAAGAAATGTAGATAATAAAATGTATAATAATACAAATTGTGTATATTTAGATAACAAAAATGTAGATTTGTTGTCACATCATGAGAATAGAAAGAGTATGGAAATTTCAAAAACTTTATTAAATATAAATTTGGAAAGAACAAAATTAAGTATAAACAAAAGAAAGAACACAAATGATAATTATATTGGCAATAATAATAATAATAAAAAAACGAATTCAAGGAATGTATTAAGTGTAAGTAAAAAGTACACCAAAGAATTAGATAATCTATTCAGTCATTTGAATGAAACAGATATGTATTATATTAGATGTATATTGCCAAATGACAAAATGAAAAAAAATTATTTTAAAAGATATCTTGTATATGAACAATTAAAACAATGTGGATCTAATGATATGATAAAAATATTGAATAGTGGTTTATCTCATAAAATTAAAAAAAATGAAATATTAACAAACCTCTCGAAAGAAATACAAAAAGAATTAATATATTGTAATAACAATGATAAAATATATTATTTTATGTGTTTCTTTGATGAACAAAAACGTTTTCATATAGGTAATAATTATGTTTTTATGAAATCTAATATATATACACAAATTTATTATTATATATCTCGAAAGTATAATAAAGACGAGGCTGATCATAACAATGATAATGATATCTTTATGGATATAAACAAAAAAAAAGACATATTAAGTTCTTTGAGAAAAATGCGTTTCCAGCGATGTGTTACAGTAATAAAAATATATAATTGGATAAATACATATTTTAAAATGTATATAGAAAAGAAAAAAAAAATGAAAAACATGGCATGTGAATATATATATAAGATATATTTGATTTATAAAACTATGATGAATGTTAAGAAGTCGTTCTCATATAATATAAGAAAGTTAAACAAATGTTTTACCATAAAGGGTTACAAGTTTTCATATAACAAGATAAAAACTGTAAGAAGGGGAGGGTCGTTCAAAACGAATCAAAAAAATCAATATGAAAATAAAAAGGAGCATGAAAAAAAACAACTCTCCATAGGAGATATCAATATGAAGGAAGTGAATATTATTGTTGATAAGTTAGAAAATGAAAAAATTTTAATGAGTGATCAAAAAGGAGGAGAAAAAAAAAAAGCTGATGTTAAATGTGACGATACATATTATGATAGTAATGATGATGATAATAATGATGATGATAATTATCCAGCCAATGTGGAGAAAAAACCCTTAGAACATGTCGAACCAGAAATATTTGTAGGCACTCCGGATAACTATCATTATATATACAATAATATAGACTGGGTAGTAGCATATGTCGACAGATGTATACATTTCTATAATTTAATTTATACATATAGAAAGGTAAATAACAAGTATGTTTTGGACTATGAAAAAATTCAAATAAAAAAATTGGATGATAGTTTAGATAATGAGGAAAATGTGTGCAATAAAAAAGATAATACAGAATATAATACAAACGGTGATATGATAAGTAGCAGGGCAGGTGATAATATATGTTCTTATGATAGTGTCCACAGTAAAAAAAAAGGATGTACTTTAAAAATAAAACAATGGGAAGAGGAAGATCACAATCGTGATAATGATAACCATCGTGATAATGATAACCATCGTGATAATGGTAACCATCGTGATAATGATAACCATCGTGATAATGATAACCATCGTGATAATGATAACCATCGTGATAATGATAACAATCGTGATAATGATAAGAACCACCATAATAGTAACAATGATAAGCACAATTTTGTTAATAACAAAATGTTTTCTTTTCTACAACGAAAATATTATTGTACGAATCAACATGCTTTATATAAAAACATGTTTGTAGTA
>NC_033657.1:1108934-1111434 GCF_001601855.1 Plasmodium reichenowi | reverse complement strand
AATGATTATATAAATGATAAACATAATGATTATATAAATGATAAACATAATGATCATATAAATGATAAACATAATGATCATATAAATGATAAACATAATGATAATGTACCAAGGTATAGTGAAGAGGATTTACCATCTGATGATAAATATATAAATAAATCTTATATAGATAAGAAAGAAAAATATATAACGGAAGATGAATATATAACGGGAGATGAATATATAACGGAAGAGGAAGCACGTATGAATAACGAAATTTTAAAAGAAGTATATAAAGGTAACTTTAATAATATTGATAAATTTAAATTCAAATATTCGAAAAGAGATTATGAGAATATGAAAAATGAAAAAAATGAAAAAAATGAAAATATTGAAAAAATTGATATGAACAATACATATAATGATAGTTTCGATAGTAATATTTATAAAGAGGAGGATAAAATCATAGATGCTTTATTAAATAAAATCCATAAAGAAAAAACACTTTACCATCATATTAATGAAAAGGAAAAAAAATTATTAGATGTATATGAAAAATATAAAAAAGAAAAGAAAATACAAAGAAGAGAAGACTTGGAGAATTTAAAATATATAAATAAACAATTAGAAGAGAAACAAAAAAGAATAAACACAAATAGAATTGACATGAATATTAGTAGTGTTACTTATGAGGATGGTCGTAGAAACGATTCGGATGGTTCTTATAATAATAATTTAAATAGTAATGAAAAAAATGATACATTGATAAATATAAATAATAATGATGATAAAAATAATGATAATAAAAATAATGATGATAAAAATAATGATAATAAAAATAATGATAATAAAAATAATGATAATAAAAATAATGATAATAATGATGATAATGATGATAATGAGGATGAAATTATTAAGAAAAACATTTTCTTCAACAAAATCGATGAAAAATTTATAGAAATAAAAGAAGAAGATATCAAAGAAATGAGCGAACTCCAAGTCCAAGACGAATTAAGAAAAAGAGGATATCCAACCTTTGGATCTATTGAAGAAATAAAAACAAGATTATGTGATGTTATGAAAATAAGACAAAATAATTATATAGATATAAGAAACATTTTAAAAAAACCAGAAGATAATGTATTATCACATATAAGATTAGAAAAATTAAAAGAAAATATTAAAACATATAAAGAAAATGAACAATATGGAGATACAGAATCTAAAATTAAACAACTAGATGCATCTATAGAAATATCAAAATTTATAAATGATCCTGTACATTATCTTCGTATAGATTCTACACACAAATTTATAAATCAAAATAAACCAAAAAATAAAAATGATTTATATAATAATACACACACTGATCAAACTAATAATATGGAAATTCAGTATGACACAGAAAATAATATTTTAAAAGAACCCATTATAAATGATTACAATTTTAATGAAGAAATATCCATGGCAGAAAAAATTAAAAAGACCTTTTCATTTGAAAATGAAGAAAAGTTACCTGACCAAATAATAACCAGATTTAACAATAATAATAATAATAATAATAATAATATCGATGGTGGTGGTATGGATGGTAATGGTGTGGATGGTAATGGTATGTGTGGTAATGGTATGGATGAACTAGAAGAAGAAACACAAGAAAAATATAGAGAACAAGTTTTAAAATACGGAAGCTTACAAGAAACAATTGAAGAATTTAATTATAAACATAATTTATCTTTAGATTTTATTGGAGATTTTATTTGTAAAAGTTCAAATGCACATATACAAGATATAAATAAATATAGATATAAAACAAAAGAAGAAATTGAAAAATTAAAGGAAAATGATTTCTATCATCTTTTTGAAGAAAATAATTTAAACAATAATTTTATTGTTTATAAATTTGTTAATACAAAACAACTCATAAAAAATTATTTAACTACATCGAATATTGTAACACTCATAGAGTATGCTAATATAGCGGATCCTGTTGATATAATTCATTATTATACACCAGAAAATTTATTTATGATTAGCGAGGATTACAACATAACTATTGATAGGGTTATTGATGCATGTACAAGACTTAACATAAAGTAAAACATATTCCCAAACGTGCAAAAGAAAAAAAAAAAAATATATATATATATATATATATATAATATATTTGTTTGAATTTTTTCCTACGACTCTTTAAGCATATCCTTATAAATACACATATATATATATATATATATTTATATATTTATTTATTTATTTATTTTTTTTTTTATTTATTTATTTATTTATTTATTTTTTTATTTTTTAGGCTGCCATACGGAGGTGACACACATTTAAACAAGGAATGCTTTAATTTTCTCACGTGTTACCTTAGCAAATACAAACAGATAAAAAGGAAAACATAAAATTGAAACGTGTGCAATATTTAAAAGAATGAACATATCTATGTAAATAAATAAATATATATATATAGATATATACATATATATATATTTTTTATGTGTATATTTATTTATTTATT
>NC_033657.1:1099435-1108543 GCF_001601855.1 Plasmodium reichenowi | reverse complement strand
TTTTTTTGTGTGTGCGTGTGTATACATTTCATATTAGACAATTTTTTTAATTAAATATTTTAATAAATTAATATTTTTAAGTGTTCATAAAAAGATGGAAATTAATCCATCTTCCCAATAAATAAATAAATAAATATACACATAAAATATATATATATATATGTATAATATATGTATAATATATGTATAATATATATATAATATATGTATAATATATACATACATTTTTTTGATAAAAAAAAAAAAAAATAGAATAATAAGTGGTACAATATAGATAATATATTACTTTATTTATATAATGATATATATCCATATATACCATTTTTGTTTTCTTAAAATTCATTTTTGATTGTTTTTTGAACTTTTTCATCTTTTCCAACACCACTAACAACATCATCAATTCTTAAGATCATAGATGCTGCTTCTATAGCACTTTTATAAATTTGTTTTTTAACAGAAAGTAGATCCCATATATTTTTAGTTGTTACATTAATAATATCTCCTGTAATACCATCAATACCAAATTCTTGACCACCTTCTTGTTCATGTTTGATTCTTAATTCATTCATTGTTTTAACTACATTAACACCACTATTTTGAGCTAATATTTTGGGTATGATTTCTAGAGCACTTGCAACAGCTTCTGTTATACTTTTTCTAGAATCATTAAATTTGGATGCTTCTTTTATTAAATGTTGGCCAACTCTTATTTCTGTACATCCACCACCATATAATAATTTTCCTTCCATAAGAATATTTTTTGCTACATTCATACCATCATGTAAATTTCTTTCAATTTCATTCAAAACATCTTTAGTAGATCCTCTTAATAATATGGTACATGCATGTGGATCTTTACATTCTACAAAAAAAGAATAATAATCATCACCTATTTTTTTTATTTCGAATAAACCACATTTTGTACCTATATCACTTTCAACAATTTCTTCACATCTATTTACGATTGTAGCACCACTTATTCTTTCTAATCTATTCAAATCAGTTTTTCGAACCCTTCTTATAACACTAATATTTTTCTTTACAAGAAAATGTTGAGCTAAGTCAGAAACACCTTTCTCTGTAATTACTATATCACATTTACTATCTATTATATATTCACACATTTTTTTTACTTCTATTTCTTCTTGTAATAATAATTCGTTCCATGTCTTCTCATCTAATATCTCCACATTTGTTTGACTTTCTGCTTTCTTATATTCTAAAGTACAATCTA
Source organism: Plasmodium reichenowi (assembly GCF_001601855.1). NCBI lineage: Eukaryota > Apicomplexa > Aconoidasida > Haemosporida > Plasmodiidae > Plasmodium > Plasmodium reichenowi. The sequence goes on along the minus strand of NC_033657.1, from coordinate 1,107,309 downwards.
ATAATAATATTCGAGGATTCTTAATATAACGTCTCATCTTAGGATGGGTAATGTCCTTATTTATCATAACACCCTTTAGAACATAACTATCCGTAATATCTCCTCCGGGAATCTTTTCAACTTTTGCAAATCTCTTTATATCAATTTCTTTTTTTCCCATTAAATTATCCATTTTTACACAACGTGTCGCTTCTAAAGCTAGCTTACTAACTATCTTGTTATATCTATTTACAAACTTTGTACTTAAACATGAATCAATAGCTTTCAATAAATCAGATTCACTATTAACATCTATAGCTATTGATATTTCTTCTAAAAATTTTAAAGAACTATTCAAAGCGTTCATATAACAATTTACTATTATCGTTGGATGAATATTCTGCCTCAAAAACGTTTCAGCAACACTTAATAACTCCCCTGATAAAATAACAACAGATGTTGTACCGTCACCAACTTCTTCATCTTGTGATCTACTTAATTCAATCAAAGACTTAGCAGCTGGATGAGCAACGTCTACTTCTCTTAATATACAATTCCCATCATTCGTAATGACAATACCTCCAAGAGGATCCAACATCATTTTCAGCATTGCCATAGGCCCCAACGTCGTTTTAACGATATCGCTCACGGCTCGGCTCGCCTAAAAAAAAAAAAAAAAAAAAAAAAAAAAAAAAAAAAAATATATATATATATATAATATATATATATAAATCCTATATCTACGAAATATATCAGATTATGTATTCTCACGTCTTAAAATACAACAACAAAAATTAATATTATTCCATATTATTATTATTACCTGTATATTTGATAACTGTGTTTTTCTTCCTTCCTCCCTTTTTGTATTAGGCTTAAAAACCAACACTGTACCTGGATTTTTTAACATCTAAAGGAAAAAATTAAATGAATAAATAAATAAATATATATATATATATATATATATAATATTTATATTGTGGTAGGCAAGTTCTTTTTCTATGCTTTTATAATTACTTTTATTTGTTATAATTTCTAAATGTAATTTTTTTTTTTTTTCTATTTTTATAACTCTCTATATATTTGTTATGTTATAATAATATAACGTCAACGTTTTATATTCAAACTTCAAAAATGTACTATTATTATTTATGTATACCTTTTTTTTTTCTTTTTTTTTTTTTATATTTATATCTTAACAAGATATACTTGATTATATTTAATTCACAACAAAAAAATATTATATATATATATATATATATATATCAAAGGTATTATATTCTTGAAAAGTAATGAAAAAAGAGTTATAATAAAAAATTACAAATAAATAATAATATATAAATATAATGAAATGTGAATGAAACCAGAATTTGTATTTAATTTTAAAAAAATTTTACATATATAAAAAATAAAATATATTATATTATATATATAATATATATACATATTATATAATACATATGTATATATATATATAATATTATATATATATATATATATATATATATATATATTTATAATAATAATATATATAACATCAAATGATTTATTTTTTTAATACTTTTCTATATATATATTATATATATTGAGAAATGTTTATTTATAAAGTTTATTTTATTTTTATATTATTTATTGTATATATATATATATATATATATTATATATATTTTTTTTTTTTTTTTTTTTTTTTTTTTTTTTTTTTTTTTTTTTTTTTTTTTGTTGTTGTACTCTTATTATTTTCATATTTGTATCTTTACAATTATTTCGTTTCCATAAATTTTATTTTATTTTATTTCATTTCATTTCATTTCATTTTGTTCATATCTACATAAAAATAAAAAAGTTTTAATAATATCTTATAATTGAGAAAAGAGAAATAAAACCTTAAAAAGAAAAAAACATCAAGAGGAAAAAATTAAGAAAAAATATATGATAAATGTATATTTTTATATAATATATACTATATTATTTACACATGTACGATTAAAATAATCCTTTTAGATTTTTATAATAAAATATAAAGTATTCCCAATTTGTTAATTTTAAATAAAAATGAGTTTATTCTTATATATATATATATATAAATATATATATAAATATATAATCTGTATTTATTTTAAAAGGTTCCTTTGAAAAAAATAAAAATAAATAATATATATATATATATATATATATATCAATGTTCACATTCAATTTAGGTCATATTAAAAAATATTATCATTGTGATGAATATAATATTTTATTATATATACAGATCACCCTAATTATATACCTTTTTAATATATTTTATAACAATCAATCTTTTCTATAAAGAGATCATATTATGTTCATATAAAGAAAAACCGTCTATATAATATTTCGTTATAATTACTATAATATATATTGGATTAAACAATCTTATCATAATAAAAAATATAACGTTTAAGTTGTCTTACACATAAATACCTACATACAAAAATATACACACATATATATATATATATATATATATATATATATTTATGTTTCTATTAAGTGAAAAAATAAATAAATACAAGAATAGTCCTTACTATATTATTTTTCTTGTACGTATGACATATAGCTATTTTTAGCTTTAAATTTAAAAAAAAAATATGAACCGTTCATAAAATATAAATTTCATATATTTATTTGTTACACTAAATATATGTACATACATACATACATACATACATACATACATATATATATATATATATATGTATATTTTTTTATTTTTTTATTTTTTTTCTTTTTTATGCAAAATAAGGCTGTTTCCCTTTTTGAACTCTAAAAACATATGAACAATTCATAAAAAAAAAAAAAAAAAAAAAAGCCCATACAGCCATTTTTCATATGTGTCATAATAAAAATACACCATTTAATTTGATCAGTCTAATAGAACTCATACAGTTTTTATATTTCCTTGAATATCACAAATAAATAATAAAAAGAAGTATAATTTTCATGACATGAAATATTAAGAAAATTGTGTGCATATAAAAATAAATGTGTATACATATAAGATAAAGAAAAATATTGTATAAAAGGTAGCATACTTTATCATATACACAAAAATGTGAATGAACAAATGTTAACATATAAAATATATATATATATATATATATATGTTTGTGAGATATTTATTATTTTTATTCTTGTAAATGTCTAGCCGAAGAGAGAACCACTGAAGGCAAAGTTTTGAGCAGAACAGTCTCTAAATTCTACATAGATACGTCTAGATTTTACATTCAAGTTGCTTACAAGGAGTGTCGTTATTTGATGAGCAAGAGCAGAATTATTTGACTTGTTAATTCCTCCAATACTTGTTATTCTTACAAAACAATAAGCTTCATTGCTACCTCCAAACCTTAAGTTTTTTTGATAATCATAATTACTCATAATATAACCAAGTGGTTTACCCATAACATCAGATATTGCTATAAAGGGGGGGGGGAAAGAAAGGGATAAGAAAAAAAAATTTTAATTTAAAAATTAAAATATTTTACAAAATATATAAAAATTAAATGTAATCAAAAAAAAGAAAAAGAAAAAAAAAAAAAAAAAAAAAAAAGGTATATAATATTATTCTATATACTATAAAATATAAATTTTTGAATATTTTGTTAGGCTATCATCAATTTTTATAAGGACTTTATTAAATATATATATATTTCATTTTTTTCATATTAATATGATATATATATATATATATATATATATATATTTTATTTTTTATTTTTTATCATTACCATTTTCTATTTGAGATAAAGTACTTTGTACATTATCATCAGGAAGGTTTACGTTTGTTATTACTTCACAGCAAGGCATTTTTTAAAATCACGAAATTAGGATAAAATTATAAAAATTCACAAGTTTAAATTTGAAAGAAAGGAAAAAGAACAAGAAAAATAAATGAATAAATGAATAAATAAATGAATAAATAAATACAATATTTTATTAATTTTGTATTATTCGAAAAAAAAAAAGAAAAATAGTCAAAATTAAAATTAAAATAAAAATCAAGATCAAATTTTAATGTTTATATATATAATATATATATTATTTATTATACGAATGAACATTATTATTAATAATAAAATATTATTTATTAATGTTTTTTATGAAATAAAAAAAAAAAAAAAAAAATAGAGGAAAGGATAATACTACTTTTAATTGAACCATATAAAAATGATAAAAATAATATATAGCACATAAAATATTATATTATATATATATTATTATTATGTATGAAAAATACTACATATTATATTGTAAGCGAAAGACCTTTCATAGAAATATTTCGCAAAAAAAAAAAAAAAAAAAAAAATAATAATATAATATTATATATTTATATATATATATATATATATATATATTTTTTTTTTTTTTTTTTTTTATATGTAGCATTATTTTTTACATAATAATATTACAACCATAAGATAAATTTTAAAAGATTCTTATGATTTTTAACTACATTAAAAAAATATATATATATGAGAATACAAATATATAAATATATAAAAATAAAATTTAAAAAAAAAAAAAATAAAAAATCATAAAACGTGAAACAAATATATATAATATTATATATATATATATATATATATATATATATATATATGTGTACATATGTACAATGTACCTTTATAAAATTTGATAAATATTTAAAAATGACAAAAAAAAAAAAGAAAAAGAAAATGGCGACAATAAGAAAATATGATGATATATATATATATATATATATATTATATATATTATATATGTACATTTTTATTTGTTATATAATTTACTATGCCATGTCAAGTGAATTTTCTTGAAACGAATGATATATATTTTCATATGATTGACAGAAATTATTATTATCATTATTATTATTATTGTGACTGTTTTTATATTGAACCTTTGGTAAAAAGGATTCACAAGATTCTTCGTATACATTATCAAAGGTACCTTTATATTTTCCTTTAATAAATAAACAAATTTTTTCTTTAAATGATAAATAGAATTGATTAATAATATTTGTGAATGCTGATAAGTATACAAAGAATGTTATTAATAATAAGAATAAGAAAAAACCGGTTGATATATAATTATTATTTTCATCATTATCTATATCATTTTTATTTAATATAATATTATTATTATTTATATTTTTCAAACTATTATATTTGTCATCATTATTTAATAAATTATCATTCGCAGAATTATTCATTATTAAATTATCTTTATATATATTATTATCATCATCTGTATTTATATTTGAATTATTAAAATAATTAAAAAAATGTAATGGTTTATTATATACGTTTTTATTCTTATCCTGTTGTTCATGTTGTATAAAATTCTTGGTCTTTTCTTTATTACTATATTTAAACCTTGAATCTATTAAAAAGTTTTTCATTTTATAATTATTATTATTATTATTATTATTTATTATTTTTTTTTTATTATTATTATTATCTATATCATACATAAGATGTGTACTTAGGTTATCATTTAATATATTTAAATTTTCCAAATTGGTTTCATTAGATGTAAGTACAGAAATATTATCTTGGGGATTATTACTATTTTTATTTTCTTCGTAACTATCTTTTATATTCTTGTTATTTTTTTTAAAAAAAAAATTGGACCACTTTGATGAGGTCTCTTTTTCTGTAGATTCATTATTCTCATTTATAAGATTATTTATATTATCATTTAAAAGCGTATTCTTAGTAGTATCATTGATTTTATTTTTTTTTTCTATGTATAAGATGGTATCATCCTTTTTCATAGGAGGATCCTCATTATGTGTATCATTCAAATTATTATTTTTACATTTCGATATACATTTTTCTAAAATTCTATAATCGTCAAGAGATAAATAACTCTCCTTCTCAACACTTTTCTCCGTATTATTTATTTCGTTAAAACAATTCATTAGACAGCTCTTAAATTTTATCAAGGGGTGATAATTAATATTTTCATTTGTTTCTTTGTCAGATGTTAATAATAAGGAATAATTTATATTATCTACATTTTTATTATTCTCATAATAATTCTTTACTAAATTTAAAACAAACCCTTTAGGGTCCTCATCTACCTTGTTCATCTCCTTCTTATTTAAATTATTGTTCAAGGTATCGCTCATACCAACATTTGTATCATCACCCATATTCATATCCTTGTTCATTTCATTGTTCATTTCATTGTTCTTGTCCATGTTCATATCCTTGTTCATATCCTTGTTCATGTTCATGTCCATGTCCATGTCCATTTCCATGTTCATTTCCTTTTTATTTTTATTCATGTCTTCGTCATTTTTTTTATTCTTTCTAAAATACATAAAAATATTAAATTTTTTATTGTCATCATTATTTTGATCATCCGTTTTGTTATTGTTGTTATCATGTGAATACTCATCAGCAGAACCTTCCTTTGGTATATCCTTATCATTCCAATAATTCAAAAAGGAAAATTTATTTTTTTTTTCGTCAAGGTTGTGTGAACCATTAAAATTATGATCATCAACATTAACACCATTTTTATTATTATCGTTAAGGTCTTTTTTTTCATTCATTTCCTTTTCTATCTCTTCTTCATTTTTATGGAAATATTTCCATAAAATATCTAGCCATTTATTTTTTTCTTCTTGGGAGTTTTTTTTTTCCCTGACTTGTTCAGGTAAATTCTCATGATCTGTTTGATTTTGATTTAATGTTGAATTAAATGAATTATTTGAATTATTATATAAAAGGTTAAGATGATTATCTACATTTTTTTTTTCATCATTTTTATTTGTAAACCACCATGAATATTTTTTATCTTTATTATTGTTATGTTTATCATTTTCATTATGTAAATAAAATGAATGAAAAAAATCGTTTTCTTTTTTTATATTATTATCATTATTATATTCATCTTTGTGTTTAACATTTTTTATGAAAGAAAGAAAGTTTTGTAAAAGATTTGTATTATTTTCTGTGTTATCATTCATATTGTTATTATAATAATTGTTTATATGTGTTATTTTGTTTTTATCTTTATCATCATTTTGATTTAATGTTAATAATAGTTTTGAAAAAAATAAATGACTATCTGGTAAATTTTTTAATTTATTGAAATAATCTGAACTAAATTTATTAACATTATCTCCTTCTTCCTTAAGTGATTTCTTAAATAAATTGAAAAGATAATTTGTATTTTTTGTAATATCATCTTTTAATATATTAGTATGTTTACTAATATTAGAACTATCTTTAACAACATTCTCTTTTAAATTTATTACACCTTTCTTTACATTTCGGATATCTTTTTCTATGACTTGTTCATTTTTAAATAACTTCTTTTTAAAAGCACACATCATTTTATGAAATAAACTATTAGAAGTATTATTATTATCATCATCATTACAATCATATTTATCATAAGAATTATTATCTTTATTTTTATTGTCGTCGCTTATTTTGTTTGAAATGTTATTTACAATATCTTGCATACCAACCTTATAATTACTATTACTATTACTATTACTTTTATTATCATTATTATTATTATTATTATCATTTTCTTCTTTGCTGTTTTCTTTCCTCATCTCATCCTTTTTACTATCACCCTTTGCCAGATGAAAAGTTTCTGGTAAAGACTTTATATAATCTTCATACTTCAAACATAATATGTCTTGTATAAAAATTATAAGAAAAAACAAATGATATTTCAACTTCATTATGATAAAAAAAAAAAAAAAAAAAAAAAAAAATTAAAATTAAAATTAAAATTAAAATAACAGCTAGGATATATATATATATATATATATTTTTTTTTTTTTTTTTTTATGTATTATAAAGATGAAATTGGGAAATATGCATATTTAAATGTATGTATATATAAATATATGAATAAATATAAATATA
>NC_033657.1:1095425-1096464 GCF_001601855.1 Plasmodium reichenowi | reverse complement strand
TTTTTTTTTATTTTTATTTTTTTATATATAAATTTTTTTTTTTTTATTTTTTTTAAATTATTATTAGAAAAAATTTAAAAAAAAAAAAAACACCAAAAAAAAAAAAAAAAAAAAAATAAAAAAAAAAAAAATAAAATAAAATACATTATTTACATCATATAATTCGTATGACATTCTTTCTCATTTGGGTTTATTAAAAAAATATTCTTGTAAAAAAAAAAAAAAAAAAAATATATATATATATAAATATTAACTATTAAATATAATATATATATAATAATATATATGTATTATTATTTATATAGATATAAATATTTTTTATTATTTATTTAATTTTTTATAATTTTGAAAAGAATAAATTCGTTTTATGCATGATGTCATATTTATATATATATAAATTCAAATAATATATAAACGTTCTAAATATATATATATATATATTGTATACATAATATATTTTGTATGGAATGTAAAAAAAAAAAGGGAGGATAAAGGGTCCATCTATAATATGCTCTTAATTTATTATATGAAATGAAAGGATATGTAAAATAATAAAATATATGGGATGATATATTATATTATATATATATAAATATTATATAATATATATTTTTTTTTTATATGTTTTTATATATATTGAAAAAAAAATATTATATTATATATAATATAATATGTACGTAAATATATATATTTATAATATATATATATATAATAAGGATCCCTTATTATTATTTTTTTTTTATCCTTTTAAAAAATAATAAAAAGAAAAATAACCAAAAAATAAAAAAAAAATAAAAAATAACAAAAATAAGAAAAGTACAAAAAATACCAAATAAATAAAATAAAAAAAAAATAACAAAATTAAGAAAAATAATATGAATTAAAAAATTGTAACATTATTATATAAATATAAGTATAAAAAAAAAAAAAAAAAAAATAGAACAATGGATAAAAAAATCTCTTTGTTTAGCTCTTTATAGAAAAAAACAAAAAAACCAATTTTTTTTTTTTTTTTTTTATACCATTTTTTTTAAAAAAA
>NC_033657.1:1082299-1095325 GCF_001601855.1 Plasmodium reichenowi | reverse complement strand
AACATATAAATATATATATATATATATATATATATATATATACATATATACATATACATATTTTCAACAACACATTTTCTTTTTTATATAATTTACATATTTATTATATATATTATTATTTTCTACTTATCAATAAACATTTTAAAATATTTTTGTTCTTATAAGGCACATTCACTCTTCATTTTTTTTTTTTTTTTTTTTTTTTTTTTTAAAACTACTACAATTTTTTTTTTTTTTTTAATTTTTTTTTTTATTTATTTTTTTTTTTTTTTTTTTTTTTTTTTAAAAAAAAGGAGGTATAAAAAAAAAAAAAAAATTTGTTTTTTTTTTTTTTTTTTTTAATTATTTATATAAATTTTTTTTTTTTAAATATAATTAGCTTTAATTTTTAATAATTTTTTTTATTTCTACATATTAACATAGAAGTTTTGAAATATATATATATATATTAATATTAATATATATATATATATATATATATATATATATATATATATATATGTATTTATTTATTCATTTATTTATTTAATTAGTCTCCTCTTTATTTATATGTTGTCTCTTTATATGTATAGTACAAATAAGTGCATATAAAAGAAATACAGCAACTCCAGTTCCTTCCCAGAAAAAAAAAAAAAAAAAAAAAAAAAAAAAAAAATATATATATATATATATATATTTATATATATTTATATATATATTTATTTATTTATATATATATATATATTTATTTATTTATTTATTTATATATATATATATATATTTATCTATTTATATACATATTTATATACAAGTACATAAAAAAATTAACTTACCACCATATAGTAAAGTTAGAAAGATTCCGTTTTTATCATGAGACGGAGAAGCGTTTACAATTTCGATCAGGGAAAACATGGCTATTTAATGAATCACATATCTTGGCTTAATTTTGTGAGCTTCAATTGGATTACACAACTTTTAAGATGTCTTAAGAATGATGATTTTGTATTACCTTGTATAGAAGAAACAAGTTCCATAGAACATTATAGCACCAACTTAAATAGGAATGTTCGAAATATCCAATTAAAGAAATATAATAAATATAATAATTATTGTTGTAGTAAATATAATGATGGTAATAAAAGTTGTAGATGTTCTACAAATAATCATAGAAATAAATTTAATGAAACCAAAAAGGAAGATCATTTTTTTAAAAGTAGTGATATTACATATGCAGTTTTGAAAACATTTAAATATTATTTAAGTTTAATTAGTTTCTTTCATATTGTACATACTATATTTCTAATATTCGTTGCTGTGTGTATTGAGAAATATGTCTTGTTAATAAAAGGCGGTTCAAATGTTGTAACTCTACCATTTGGATTCAAAAATTCTAAAGTGCTGTTTGGATTTATAGTCATTTCAGTGATATTCATTAGTCAGTTTTTTGATGCCGTCCTTTGTTATTATGATTTTAGATTAAGAGTTAATATGGAGGTAACCGTTATGTATTTTTTATACAAAATAACGTTAGGTAATTTCAACAATCAATTGATTAATAGAAATGATTTGTATGATGACCATAGGGAAGAGGGGAAGGACCAAAATAAAAAGAAATATCAAAATGATCAAAATAATCAAAGTGACCTGAATGATCAAAATGATCAAAGTGATCTGAATGATCAAAATGATCAAAGTGATCTGAATGATCGAAATGATCAAAATAATCAAAATGATCAAAATGACCAGAAGGATTTACGTGATATACGTCATATGCACGATAAACATGTTAAACATAATGATGAAGAAGAAAATCTCTTTTTACAAAATGAAGAAAGCAAAGATTCAACAAACAGTACGATATATATAAAAAATAGTAACAACCAAATGAGCCACATAAACGATTTGTCTATTACAAATAATATATCAGATGTAAATATTTTATCGAGCATAAAAAAGCAAGACCAGAATAACAGTAATAATGTTTCAAGTATGGATAGCAACACCAACTACATGAGCAAAACGACATGCTTAACTTGTACAGGTTCCGAATTTAATAAAGAAGAAAAAGATGAAAAAAAAGAACTTTTAGAAGAAACCAAAAAAGAAGATAAAGAAGTATTCGATATTAGTATATATAATATAATGTTTATTGATACACCCTTTTTAATTTATTTTATAACAGCATTAATAGAATTGGCAAATATGATAATAAAATTTATAATGTCTTTTTATATGTTTTATTATAAAATGGGTAGTGCGGCTGTATTAAACGGTGCTTTGTTAATTATAATAATGTATGGATTAATGTTTGCTTTTGAATTTTCATCTAGTTTATTTAAATTGAAATATTTAAAATATCGTGATACAAGAATAAGTAATATGCATCATATATTAAAAGAATTCAAACTAATGAAAATATTTAATTGGGAATCTATAGCTTTTGATTATGTAAATATGTTTCGAATAAAAGAAATGAAAATATGTAAAATCAGAACATATTTAAGTTCTTTAAGTAATTATGTTAATAATATATCTGTAAATATTGTAGAAGTTGCTATTTTCTTTTTTTACATAAGAAGTGAATTAAAGAGTAATAAAACCGTCAGCTTCAGTTCTTTAATTACACCTCTTTTTGTTTATAAATCCTTAATCTCTGGTGTATCGAATTTTCCAAATATAATAAATAATTTAATAGAAGGTGCTATAAATATTAAGCGTATTAATAGATATATAAATTATTATTTGTTTAACAATGACATGAATGATTATTTTAAGCATTCATTGAAGGGTATGAAAAGGAATACATGTAACGTTCAAAATGGTAATATGGATAATATGAACAATGTGAAGAATGTGAAGAACGTGAACAATGTGAACAATGTGAAAAATATGGATGATTTTATGGATGATTTTATGGATGATTTTATGGATGATTTTATCGATAATTATATGGATAATTATATGGATAATAGGATGGAGTACAATATAAATATCAATAGTAAAAATGTTTGTTCATCGAAAGGAGAAAAGAACAAGAAAGCATTTTCAAGAGATGATTTTTTAAATCATGAACAAGGGACGATGCAAAGTTTTTACAAATTTTTGGATACACACAAAAATAAAAAGAATATAAACGAAAAAGATGATATCTCAAATAGAATAAATAAAAAGGATTGTGTAAAAAAATGTAGTAATAAATTATCCAAGAGTAACAATAATAATGCTGTAGGTAAAAATAATAATTCATTATTTGAAGAGAGAAAAGGGTGGTATCCAAAAAATAAACATTTTAAGGATAATATAGTGATGAACATGAAGAATTGTTATTTTTCATCCAAAAATAATGATGATTATATATTAAAAAATATAAACTTAACATTAAAAAATAATAGTGTAATTATTATACTTGGAAATGTGGGTTCAGGAAAAACCATTTTCTTTTATTCATTATTAGGTCAATTTAAATTATCATGTGGTAACTTTTATTTAAAAAATTATATATATAATTATATGCCTATATTATATGTACCACAATTTAATTGGATATCCTTAGGTACAATCAGATCTATGATATTGTTCGGAAATAAATATGATGAATCTATTTATTATGATGTGATTTTAAAAAGTGAATTATTTCATGATATAATATCCTTTAAGAAAAAAGACATGAGATATATAAGTGATGAACATAGTTTGAGTAAAGGACAAAAAGCTAGGATATGTTTAGCTAGAGCATTGTATCATCATTATATACATATGAAACATATGAATTTATATTATGAGAAAAATGAATTCATAAATGAAAAAATGAAGAAGATATCTTTAAAAAGTAATGATAATCATACTGCACAGAGGTGTAATGATAACACATTATATAATAATAACACATCGCATAATAATAACACAATACATAATAATAACACAATACATAATAATAACACATTACATAATAATAACACATTATGTAATAATAACACAATACATAATAATAACACATTACATAATAATAACACATCGCATAATAATAACACATTACATAATAATAACACATTATGTAATAATAACACATCGCATAATAAAAACAGTTGTAGTAAAAACCTTACAGAAGAAAGGAATATATCTTATCTTTATCTTTTTGATGATTTGTTCACCTCTCTAGATCCTTGTATATCCAAAGATATTTTTTATAATTTATTTTGTGATAAAGAAAAGATACAACATTTTAAAAAAAACAGTTCTTTTATTTTATCCATAAGTGAAATAATATTAAATAGTTTTATTTCAAGTAATTGTATTCTTAACAACATGCAATATGATGTGTTAATATATAAATTAGAAAACAGTACGTTACATTATGAGGGCAATTTAGTAGAGTATATAAAAAAAAACAATATAGTGGTAAAAGAAGATGTCGTTCAAACGAATAAACAGTGTGAAAAAAAAAGTTTAACAAATGAACAAATCAAATCGATGTTAAGTCTTAATGAAGATTGGAACTATATGCATCGTGTAAAAAAAAAAAGTATCACTCAAAAAGAAACTACCCAAAATAATGATAATATTAATGATAATATTAATGATAATATTAATGATAATGTTAATGTTAGTAAGGAAATACTCTCATGTGAAATAAAGACAAAAGATCATTATAATAATATTCATTGTAGTAAAAACAGTCTTGAAAAACATAATAACAGTATTTATAATAACAAAGAAAATGAGCCCAGAAAAATACTCAGCGGAGATATAAAATACCATAAATTTATGGTTCTTAAACAATTCAAAACAATCTATTCCTTTAAAACCATTTATTCGTTCAATACAGAAGAAACTAATGATGATGATTTTAACAAGAACTATTATAGAAAATTTACGAAGGTTATTCAGAATTATAACAATCAATGTGTAGAAGAAAAAAAGAAAAGCTTTAGAAATTATAAAAGCATTAATAGTTATAATGAAATATTAATTAAAGACAATAAGAAAGTTTGGGAAGATACATATTATGAAAATGATTATATAGATGAATATGAAAAAATAAAAAAAAATGTTTTATCTAAATTAAAATATAATTATTATATATCTTGTGATTATAATAACAGTGAAAATTTTGATTTTAATGAAGAATTAAAATTTAAAGGAAATATTAAGTTAGAAACATTTTGGTGGTATTTAAAAAAAATTGGAAGACCTCTTATAATTGTTATTATTATATTTATGTTAATTTCTATATTTACAGATGAAATAAAAAATTTAATATTATTTTTAGCTAGTACTATATTAAAGAGTGGTGATAAGAAAGATGAAGAAATTTTAAATCAACAATTAGTTTATTTAAATTATTTTATTTTATTACCATCAATATCTTTATTAACAACATTAATCTCTTTTATGTTAATAGCACATGGTATTGTTAAATCAGCTATTAAAGTACATACAGAAGTATTGCTTAGTATATTATATGCTCCTATACATGTATTTTATAGTAATAATCTAGGAAATATAATTAATAAATTTATAACAGATGTAAATATATTAGATAATGGAATTATTAAAAGAATTTATAAAACTTTTTATACACTCTTTCGCTTTTTATTTACACTCTTTTTATTAATATATATGGTAAAATATACTATTGTTATATTTCCATTTATTATGTTAATTATATATTTTTTTGTATTTAATAAATATTCTAAAGGATGTAAAGAAGCACAAAGAGGATTTTTAGCATCACATGCACCCTTATGTACAATATACAGTAATACTATTATAGGAAAGGATGTAATCAATTTATATAAAAAAAATAATTATTTCTTAACATTATATAAACAAAAAATATTTGATTTTAGAAATTATACTATATTTAAATGGTCAATAACTATATGGGCATCTTTATATGTACAATTAATTGTTCTAGCACTAACCTTCTTTTATATCATATATCCACATTTCTTTTTTAAACACGCAAAACAAAACCATGAAATCAACTATGAAAAAGAAGCTAGTACGATAGGTTATTGTATTACCTTTTCATGTAGCCTTGGTTTTGTTGTAAAAAGCTTATTGTATGACTACACACATGTAGAAAAGGAAATGTGTAGCACACAAAGATTAGAAGAATGCTCCAAGATGATTAAAGACGAAGGTTATTCTGATGATAATATAACTTCTCAAAATAATATACATAACCATGAAGATAATAATAATAATAATAATAATAATAATCAGCAGGATTCAAATTTATTTATATCTGTGCCTGGTTCGTGTTATACTAATGAAAAAGAAAATAGGAGAAAATACAAAACAGAACTTGTTAATAATACAAAAGATATGTATTCTATAAATAATGATGATTTGTTACATAATGGAGACATGTTAACACATCCAATTAATAATCAGAATAATAAATTAAAAAAATTACATACCAGTCCTCATATAGATAATAATAAAATAAAATATGGTATATGTTTCGAAAGAGTATTTGTTAGCTATAAAAAGAAAATTTGTGTTGATAGAAAAAATAATAAATATGAATATGTAAATGAAAAATCATGCTTAAAAAATATAAATATATATGCTTTAAAAAATCAAAAAATTGGTATCGTAGGAAAATCAGGAGCAGGCAAAAGTACTATGATACTATCTATTCTAGGTTTAATAGGTACTACTAGAGGAAGAATTACTATTGAAGGACAAGATATTAAAACCTTAACTTTAGATGAAAGAAAAAATATGATTGGTGTATTACCACAATCGTCTTTTGTTTTCTTTCATTGGAATATTAGAACATTTATAGATCCATATAAAGATTTTACAGATGATGAAATTGTTCATGCTTTCAAATTAATAGGAATTAATTTAAGTTATGATGATTTAGATAAATATATTTATAAACAACAACAACAAAAAAAAAAAAAAAAAAATACACATAACCTATGGAAAAAAAAAAGTTTTATTGATTTAACGAACTCTATTTCTTTATCAGATGAATGTATTAGATATTTATCATTAGTACGTCTTTTCTTAAATAGACATAAATATAAACTCATTTTAATCGATGAAATACCTGTCCTTAATTTCTGTTATAATACCAAAAAATTAAACAACTTCTTTACAACAGATATTAAATCTTTTGATTATATTATTAGAACATTCTTTCAAAATACTACTGTACTAATTATTGCTCATGATGCCAGTACACTCTCCTGTTGTGATTTTATTTACGTTATCGCGAAGGGAGAAGTAGTCTACAAATGTAGTTATAAAGATGTTAAAACGCAAACCGAATTAGCTAACTTGCTTCAAGAAAAACAATTAAATTGATCATTTATTCCAAGAAAAAAAAAAATAAAATAAGAAAAAAAAAATAAAAATAAAAATAATAAAAAATAAAAATAATAAAAAATAAAAATAATAAAAAATAAAAAATAAAAATAATAAAAAATAAAAATAATAAAAAACTGAAATATATATGATTATTGTATATGATATTATTACATGTATGGAGTGAGTTTATGTATATAATGTGTATATCCAAATTGAACGCCTATATTGGAAAGGGGTATTAATTATGAATATATATATATATATATATATATATATATACATGTGTATCATATATACATGTGTATCATATATACATGTGTATCATATATACATGTGTATCATATATACATGTGTATCATATATACGTGTATATTTTCTTATACGAACCCCTTTCTTTTTTTTTCACATTTATATATATGACCAATATTTAAACTTTTAATTAATTTTTTTCTTTTTTTATATATATTTGCATATGGAATTTTGATTTTTCCTTTTTTAATATTTTAATTTTTTTTAATATTTTAATTTTTTTTAATATTTTATATTTTTTTTTAATACTGTAATTTTTTTAATTTATAATTTTTTTAATTAACAGTTTCTTTTATTATTATTATTATTATTAATATTCATTATTAAAAAAAATCCCTTGTGAATATCCCTTTAGTTGTAATTTTTGTGGATTTTCTTCATTTTTTTTTTTTTTTTTACGTATTCATACTGATTTAAAACAAAACAAAAAATAAAAACTGTCCAATTCATTATAAAATAATAATTATATCTCTCATTTATAAAAAATTAAAAGCAAAAAAAAAAACAGATTGAATTCAAAAAAGATCTATATATAATATCACATAAACAATTTTTTTTTTTTTTTTTATGAACAATTCAGGTAATTTGTTAACAAAAAAATAAAAAAAAAAAATATATATATATATATATATATATATATATATATATATATATAATATCATACACAAAATAGCTATTTTTTATTTATTTATTTATTTTAATACGTAAACATTTGCATGAACCATTCATGCATTTTTATGATGAATCCTCCTTATTGAGATATTTATAAGAACATTCCAATATTATCTTAAGTTTATTTTCAAGTTTTGTCATGTGTTTTGAAAATTCATTACCCTGTTTTGGCATCTCAGACAAAGTTGTTATAATTGAAGGAATAAAGGATGGAAAGAAATAAAAATATTGTAACATGATGGGTGTTATTGCAATAATAAGTTTGTCTATATAATCCTTTAGACTTACCTTTAGACATTTTGAAAAGAAAGAACACACAGTTTCTAAATAATTTGAATTATCCATTAAAACATTATTTGAATTAATAATTAAGTAGAACACAACAATTTGAAAATAAAAAACAGTTTTATCTATAATGTTATATGGCTCTAGAGTATATTCTGTTTTTTTTACATGAACATGTTCATAATATTTTATATTTTCCTCTAGGTTAAAGCTTTCATTAACTATAGCTGTTATGTTATTATTTAAATAATAAAAGATGTTAGCAAAAATAGATGGAGTCATATAAAAACATAAAAAAAAAGCACTCTTGGAATTAAAGCCTGATTCACAAATACTATTTAACGAATTTATATTAAATGTTTTTACAAATATATCCATTTTTTTTAAGAAAAATTTTAAGTCCTCAAAAATGAAATTTGTTGATTTATTCAACTCAACTGTATTATCGTCTGGTTTTACATTTTTATTATCTACACACTTTTCCTTATTTGTACCATTGTTAATAGTATAATTTTCTTCCGTTTCATTTTTTTGTATATCTTCTCTCTTCAAATTCATTACAAATTGTGCAACAGCCGTTTCCTGAAGTGAAGTTATATCTTCTACATTTAAAGGAAGAAAATCATCTGGTGATATTTTAGGAGGTATTAAAGACAAATAATTATACAACTTTGTAAATATAAAAGATATTAAATTATCTAGACAATCATAATGAACTAATACTTCACAAAATTTATTAGTACATTTTAAAAAAAAGTTAAGAGGATTCTGAAATATGGAAATATAATAAGAACATGCCTGCTCATCAAATATGTTCTGAATCATTTCAATAAAATTATTTTCAATAAAACATTCATTCATTGGACTATTTAAAAAATATAAATGTATAAATGTATTTATTAATAAACAATTTTTTAATAAACTACTATCAAAAATATTATTTAAATATGTTATTATATCCATATGACATTCTGAAGCATCTAACAAAAAAAATATTTTTTTTATAATATGCTTTCCATATATTATTTGTTCATATAAATTCATTTTTTCGATATTTTTTTTATCTAATTCATGAAAACAATTTTTCTCCTCTATATTTTTTTTCGTATCATGGGTAATATATTTATTTTCATATTCATTCGGATATATATGTTCCTCCCCATCCTTATTATAATATTTATGATCATCCATATATACATGTTTATAGATATTACCATGCTGTTCTTTATTATCCACCTGAGGTACGTTTATTTTTACTTTTCCTTTTGAGTTTCTACTTATTTTTTCATTTTTAAAACTTTTTATTAAAGCATCCATTTGGAATGATAATGAAGGAATGTTACAACGGTCATGGAAATGTTCAATCATTATTTCTGGTAACAAATTCTGAACACATTCATAAAACTTTTGAAAAAAAAAACAACTCAAGTGGCTCTCCTTAATACAAAAATGAAGAGAAGTTTTCCATGGTAACATATGTAAAATATATAAATAATTAATTTCTTTAAATCTATAATTATTAGATAAATGTAATTTTGCTATACAATACAATAATAAAGTATAAAAATAACAAAGAACTTTGATATTATTATTTTCAAAAAATTTCAAAATAATAAAAATTATATAATTCGAATAATATTCATTGAAATTTTCTTTTTTTTTTTTATCAAGAATAATGTTAACTGAATTTTCTCTTTCGTTTTCGTTATTAGTATCTGTAATAATATATGGTTCAATATTTTGACAATAATAATTTTTAAAATAATTGAAATTTTCTATATTATGTAATTTAGTACACAACCGTAAATCATCATAATTTATATTATTACACATTATGTAATTATCACTACAATGATTTATGAAATATTTATTCTTATTAATTTTTTCATTACTATTGAAAATTTGTCCTCTCATATTGTCATGTTTAATATATGGTGGGATATGAAACATACGTTTATTCTTACATTCAAAAATGTACTCTTTGTATTTCTTTTTGTATTTGTAATTATATTTATATGTATTTTTTATATTATATGATTCATCTTCAAAGATATCATGGGATCTTTTTAGCGTGTCGTCACTATTTTCATATACATCACACGTTTCACAAACTAATATTTTACAAAACCAAGAATATTTAAAAAATAAAAGAAATGCTTGTATTAATTTATAATTTAAAAAAGAAGGGATATGTGTATTGTTTTTATTATTATATTTCTCCACAAATTTTATATAAACATCTATTAAATTGAAAAAAAATGCATATATATAAAACTTCTTATGATATATGTTGATGTCTATATCATCATTAAAATTATAATATATATATGTTGATATATTAAAAATGAGCTCAAATAAATAATATACTATTCTTAAACACATGCTATGAAAATAATCATTGATACTTTTCTTAACGTCATGAATAGGTTTAGATAAATATTTAAATATTTCTTTAAATATATATTTTAAAATATTTAAAGGTAATCTTATTATATATTTTGTTATATTCATAGAGCAAAAAGTTAAAATATCTAACATACGATTTTCATTACATATATATTCTTTGAATATATTATTTCTTAATTCATTTATATTATTAAAAAATATTTCTTTTAGTTTCTGTTTATAATAATACATATAAAAATGTATTATACCAATATTAATATTTTCATCTTCTGTTACATATGAGAATAATA
This sequence comes from Plasmodium reichenowi, assembly GCF_001601855.1. Classification (NCBI taxonomy): domain Eukaryota; phylum Apicomplexa; class Aconoidasida; order Haemosporida; family Plasmodiidae; genus Plasmodium; species Plasmodium reichenowi. The sequence continues at coordinate 1,084,058 of NC_033657.1, read as the reverse complement.
TATCCTCATTAATTTTATTTTGCTCGGTAAGTATAGGAAAAGAATACAAAACAAATTCATAATTAATTTTTAAAAAACTTGATATGGTTAAATAAAAAAGAACATTTTTCTTTTTATATATTAAAAAATTCAATATGTGGAAAAAATTATTATTTTCAATTAATTTTAATAAATAAATACTCCATATATCATGAATATTAAGAATATTCATATGAATTAAAATAGACACAATTGTCACATAATTACTTTTAATAATATTATTACAAATATTATCTGATAAATAATTTTTATAATAATTAACATCACTATATTCACAATAATTATATTTATATTCTGTTTCTATATCTGGAATTGAATCATATTTTATTAAATATTCTTTTTCATTATTTATAATATTATAACAACATATATATATAAATCTTGTTATATAATTTATATGATAAAAGTTAAGCTTTTCTAAATAAAAGGAATCTAATAAATTCTCATTATTTTCTATTGAATTCATTATATTCTTAATCATATTTTTCCTAAATATATTTTTCTTCTCTCTTCTTTTTTTTTTTTTTTTCTCATTTTCTTCATCCTCTTCACAACTATTTCTAATCTTATTATCATTCAAGTTGTTATTATTAATGTTATCTGTGTCACCTTCTTTACATTTTTTAACAATATTTTTTATCACATCTTTTATTTCAAGAAAGGAGTTGCAATAATTATGGGCATTCATATTTGCATTCATATTTGTACTTATATTTGCACTTATATTCTTGTCGCTTTTTTCTAATCCATTTATTGACTCATCATTTATATTTTCATCAACATCATCTTGTTCATTTTTTTTTTTTTTTTTTTCTTCATTTTGCATGAACGAGTCAGGTGATATAACTAGCCATTTTATAAAAACAGCTAAAATGGATTTTAACTTTACATAATTATTACAATTACTTTTATTAATAAAATATAAAACCATATAAATATCAAACATTTCGTTTTGTATATTTTGTATATTTATATGAACCTTTTCATTTTGATTAATTTTGACATTTTCATGATTTTCTTCATCGTTATTATATTTCTCATCTTTTCTATGTATCTCATCTGTTCTATGTTTCTCATCTGTTCTATGTTTCTCATCTTTTCTATGTATCTCATCTTTTCTATATTTCTCATCTTCTTTATATTTTTCATCTTCCTTATATTTTTCATCTTCTTTATATTTTTCATCTTCCTTATATTTTTCATCTTCCTTATATTTTTCATCTTCTTTATCCGGTTCATTGTTTCCATGTTTTCCATTTCGAATAAATTCTTTAATTTGCTGAATGTCAAAATTAAAAACAGAATTACAATTATCAAATAAGTCTTGTAGAGATAAATATACATAGAATGAAAATTCAAATAAATTATTTTCCTGATGATACGATAAATAATTACACTCAAAATTGTTTGAACAAATTTGCCTTAACTGTTCATGTAAAAATGAGAAAACAATATTAACAAAATTTGTTATGGTAATTTTATCACTTATATTTAACAAAAATCTTCTTAAGCATTTAAAATTATTAATTATATTATTATTTTTGTTTTTAATAAATTTTACAAATTTCCATTCAATTAATACATGTTGATGATTGATTATATTTTTTTTTATTTTCTTAAACGTTTTATAAATCATATAATAGAAAAAGAGAATATTTTTATATTTGTCATAAATATTATATAAAAAATAAAGCATATATTGTAAAAAGGATTTATTAAT
>NC_033657.1:1078581-1079699 GCF_001601855.1 Plasmodium reichenowi | reverse complement strand
ATAAAAAATAATTTATTTTTATGCTTATATGTCTATATATATCAACCTATCATATGAACAATATATTTTATATTTATACAAACGTGTATGCATAACCAAAAAGAACAAAATAAATACACACACATATATATATATATATTTATATTTTAGATTTGTAAGGTTTATATAAAGAGGAAAGAAAGTGATAGAAAAGAATTAAGAAATACAATTGAGAAGGTGAATTATTTTCACTATGCTCTAATGTATATGTATAATTATTTACTTAAACATAAACATTTTAACTACACAAATGTAATAAATAAAAAATTAAATATTATATATATATAATACATAATTATATATAGACACATATATACATATATTTTTTTTTTTTTTTTTCACAGGTTGAGGAAGGAAATAAAAAGTCCATTCTAAAACACTTGAAAGAAAAAAGAAGACAAACAAATTTAATAAAAACAAAAGGAGAACAAGAAAAAGTTTTAAATATCCCAAAGGAGTTCTCAGATTTAATTATACCTACGAAAAAAGCTAATATGAAAAGAAAACAGAAAAATGTTTTTGAAAAAATCCAAAAATATAGGGTAAAATGAAAAAATATATATGTACATATATATTTATATATATTAAAATAATTTATTTATATATTATCATTTTGTTTTATTTTTTTTTTTTTGTGTAGAAAAAATCGGATATATCTGAGAATGAGGAGAAATTCATTTGGGTAGAGGAAGAAGATGATGGTAAAAAAAAATTATTTTTCTTTTTTTTTTTTTACAATTATAAAAATAAAATATATATATATATATATATATATATATATATATATATATATAAGGTGCGTTTTATATTATATGTGATATTCCTTATGTGCTTTTATTTTTATTTTATTTTATTTTTATTTTATTTTATTTTATTTTTATTTTTTATTTTATTTTTTTTTTAGGCGACAAAGAAACAGACAGAAATTGCATTAAAATTGAGGATCCATCATATAATATAAATAACAATGTTTTAAATAATAATAGTGAATGTCATAATCTTATAGAAATAAATAATTCCGTAGATGAACTTCCTGCATTTCGGTTTCTATATGTAATGAAAAAGGAAGATAACAATAT
>NC_033657.1:1077371-1078481 GCF_001601855.1 Plasmodium reichenowi | reverse complement strand
AAAAAAAAAAAAAAAAAAAAAAAAAAAAAAAAAAAAAAATACATACATTATATATATATATGTTTATATTATATATTTTTTTTTATATCCCTAATAATGTAAAATTTTTTTTTCATACATATGTTGTATTTATTTACATTTTTATATTACAGGAACGTTCTTTTTATATTTGTAAAAACATAAAATTCCCAGAGTTAACAAACAATGAGGGAGCTAGCAAAATAAAAAACAGGAATAAATATTTGAAGGATGAACTTGAGAAATATATAAGACCTCCCAAGGGAGTACGTGAATATTACACACATATAAATAATATATAAAGATTATATAAATAGAATATGTGTACATTATATGTATATATCTATATCTATCTATATATATATATATTATTTTTTTTTTTTTTTTTGAAGGACAAGAAGACAAACATATCGTATGAATTAAAAGAAGACACTATAAAGGCTCATTCATTACATAAGGGGTAAAAAATATAAAATACAAAAATAACAAACAATTAATGTATATATATATATATACATATGTATACATTTATTTTTACCACTGTTTATACATAACATATATAAAAACAATGTTTTCTTTTTTTTCTTTTGAATTTTTTGTAGAGCTGATAGCTTAAAACATTTTATAAAAAAGGAAAAGAAAAAATCTTACAAAAACAAAGGAAAACATGAGTGAAGAAAATATATGAGCATTTTTTTCTTCATAAAATAAAATATAATCTACAATAAAAATATATAAATAAAGCAAACTACATAACATATTTGTAATATAAAAACAAATATATATTATACATACATACATATATTTATTTATTGTACTTTTAAAAAAATTAAATATATAATTTTGTGGTGTGCAACCAGGAAAAAGAAAAAATAAAATAAAAATAAAAATATATTAAATAACAAATAAATATATATATTACATAAATATCTTTATTTTTTTTTTTTTTCTTTTGTATCCTTTTAATTAAATAAAAAATTTATGGTAAAAGGAACGAAAGAAAGAAACATTTAAGAATAAAATATGAACGACATATATTAAAAAATTGAACTATCCATTTTTCAAGATCATAAAAATTTTCGAGACGCTAAA
>NC_033657.1:1066329-1077271 GCF_001601855.1 Plasmodium reichenowi | reverse complement strand
TTTTTTTTTTTTTTTTTTTTTTTTTTTTTTTTTTTTTTTTCCTTACGTTCGTTTATAAAAATATACATTAAATGTATAAATAGTATTATACATATGTACATTTTATATATATATATATATATATATGTATATATGTATGTATGTGCTTTTAAAAAATGTATATTGAGAAGTTAAATTTGAACTCTGAAAATGAGAAGATCACGAGCTTAGATTTCCAGGCTCATAGTGATATGAATAGATTAGCTATTTCTAGCTTACACCAAATAAAAATATATCATATTCCTTTAAAAGATAAATGTTTAAGGAATAATAAAATAAATATTGAATTATTATTTGTAAGTAATGATCATAAACTTGTTTATATTAATACGATACGTTGGAGTTTCAATGGTCTCTTTTTGGCTAGCTGTGATAGTGGAGGTACATTAGTATGTTACGAATTGGATTTGAATAAAAAAAAAATTATGGATGAAATAAAAAAAAATAATGAAAATAATAATAATAATATGAATAATAATAATATGAATAATCTGAATAATATGAATAATCTGAATAATAATAATAATAATAACAATAATAATAATATGAATAATATGAATAATATTAATAATAATAATATGAATAATATGAATAATATTAATAATAATAATATGATTAGTACCTATTCATCCATAGGAAATAAAGAAGAATGGAAAATGACAAAATGTGTAAAGATACCTGAAAGTGGAGAAATCTTTGATCTGTCATGGTCTAGAGATAATGAACATGTTGTGTGTGGTGTATCGAAAGGTGTTGTTTATATATTTAATTTGAGAAGATCTATTATTGTACACAAATTATTTGTTAATGGTACTACCGAAAATATTAAAGGCGTATGCTTTCATCCTAGTAATAATTCAATCATAGCACAGAGTAGTGATAATATTACATGTTTATGGAAAAAAATTAATATATCTGGAGATACGAAAAATTATTGTGGTAATTTTTATGAGAAAAATATAAAAACAAATATAAATGAGGATTTTATAATAAATGGAATGAATAATATCAACAATGTGAGCCATATCAACAATGTGAGCCATATCAACAATGTGAACCATATCAACAATGTGAACCATATCAACAATATGAACCATATCAACAATATGAACCATATCAACAATATGAACCATATCAACAATATCAATATGTCTCATTATACACATGACAAGAAAAGAAGTATACATAATGATTTTGTAACTTCTACACAACCATTAACAAGAGAATATTTTCATTATATATATGAAGAAAATATGAATAAAAAATATAAAAATATAGATACTCCTACTATTCGTCATATTTACTTTGATACATTTGGTAAATATGCTAGCATTACTCATATTCCTAATAATGGACGCAATTGTGGAATCTTATTAAAAATTAAAAATAACGAAAAAATTAATAGAAATAGAATATTTATGGATGGACATGGAAGTTGTATACGACTAGCCAAAATAGGACAGAAGGTATTTATCGATGTTCAAAAAAAAAAATTATACAGTTTGTATTGTCAATGTAGTGATAACGGGGTTATATCGTTTTGGAAAATCTTTTTGAAGAGATTGAAGAGAAAATCGACATCTCATATGAAAGATATTAATAATAAGAGCAGTGTGAATAATGTGAACAATGTGAATAATGTGAACAATGTGAATAATGTGAACAATGTGAATAATGTGAACAATATGAACAGTGTAAACACCATGAACAGTGTGAACACCATGAATTATAAGAACAGTGTGATTTGTTTAAGTGAGGGCAAAAAAAATTTTAATAAATATTCAGTGGAAAAAAAAAAATCGATATTAAAAAGAAAAAAGAAAATGAATAAATATGCACGTTGTTTTTTAATTATTCAGAATCTTTTAGAAGAACAGACATGTGCTGTGGATTTAAGTTGGTCAGAAAAATATGATCAATTAGTTATCGGAGCTTCTAATGGATCTGTATATATAATACAATTAGACGTTTTTAAATTACGATTAAAACCATTTTATTATAATATTAAAATAGATATAAGTAATATAGGTCCTAATTATGATATGATTGAAAAAGAAATAGAATTCAAGGTTGTAAAACCAAAACAAATAAAAGATAATTATCAACATGTAGATAAAAAAGTTAAGAATAGAATAACACCCAAAATTAAATATTTATATGATGAATATGGTAATATAATTGAACATAATAACAACAACAACAATAATAATAATAACAATAATAATAATAATAAATATAATATTAAACATAATAATAATAATAATAATAATAATAAAACACCAGATGTTATTCACATTTTAAATTGTTCTGTTTACTCATTCTGTAAACAATTAACAACAAAAGATTCTCTCTCCAAATTATTAGATGAGAGAAAACAATATTCATGCAAAAGTAATTATAAGAACAAATGTAACCTTTATGATAACCAATGGTGTCATATAAAATTTTCATCTATTGTAAATATATTACTCTATATATTTATGAAAGTTATAGAAAGATTTATAAAATCTTTTGAAATTCTTATTTATTCTGATGTATATACAGTGTTCCATAAGACTTTACCTATATTAACTTCTACGGACATTATTTCTCAGGGTAATAGTAATAACTTATGTCGTGTTCATAAGGACGAGGCATCTCGTAATGACTCCCCGAACGATTCTGGGGATTCGCACAATAGAAATAATGATAATAATGATAACAACAATAATAATGATAATAATAATAATGATAATAATAACAATAATGATAATAATAACAATAATAATAACAATAATAATAATAAAAATAATAGTAACACCGGTGGAGGTGGGAACAACAACAACAATAATAATAATAACAATAATAATAATAATAATAATAATAATAATAACAATAATAATAATAATAATAACAATAATAATAATAATAATAATAATAATAATAACAATAATAAGAACAACAACAATAATAATAATAATGATGATGATAAAAAAAAGAAAAAGAAAAATGCTATATCTAAAGGGGAAAAAAGAAATAGCCTTAGTAACGATAATAGTATAGACGATGACCCTAATACAGAAAAAAAAACAAAATCGGTGAAAAGTAAAAAAATAAGTAAACCGATCATTTCAAATGTTACGAATATAATAAATAGTAATATGAACAAAAGTACCATAAACAGTAACAACATCAGCAGCAACAATAATAATGATAATAATAATAATAATTGTAGTAATAGTAAAATTTTTAAGGATGGAAAAACAAATAAAAACTCGAAGAAAAAAACAGAAACAAATAATGAATTGTATACTTTAAAAAATATGAACGACATGTCAAATAATGAAATGGTTAGAGGAGATCGTATAAAAAATGTTGCGCAAGCAAGTATTGAAAAAAAAAAAATTCCTAGTAATAATAACACTCCAGGTAACAACAATAATTTGAGTAATATGAATAATCTTAATAATATGAATAATCCTAATAATATGAATAATCCTAATAATATGAATAATCCTAATAATATGAATAATCTTAATAATATGAATAATCTTAATAATACGAATAATCCTAATAATATGAATAATCTTAATAATATGAATAATCTCAATAATAATTTTAAAGATGATGATTATTATTTTGAGAGTTTTACAAATTATTTAAGGGAATATGACACGTTAGATTCAACCAATAATCAAGTTAATTTAAGAATTCTAGACATAATAAGAAATAATTATAATAAGGAAAATAATAAAGATATGTATGAATCTACCATTCCAATAGTTACACAACCCTTTTGTAAGTATGATGATATTAATAAAAGGAATAATCATGGATTTGCCTTATTTAATATTGAACAGACTTTAAATGTAACTAACGTTGTTGATTTGAGTAAAGATAAAGGTGGAGAGAAAAAAAAAGTAAATAAAAAGACAGATTCAAGTGAAAAAAAGGATAAACCAAAGGATACCAATTACAAAAAAAGGGATAGTAAATCAAAGGATGTTAATGAAATGAAGAGAGATAGTAAAGCAAAGGATTCAGTAGACAAAAAGAGAGGAGAGAGTAAACAAAAGGATACTAATGAAAAAAAAAGAGATAGTAAAGGTAGTAATACAAATGATAAAAAGAGGGATAGTAAAACTAATGGAATCCACGATAGAAGGAAGGATACAAAAAGGGATATGAAAAATGTAAATAAAGAAATGAACAATGAACAAAATAAAGAAATGAACAAGGAACAAATTAATGAACAAAATAAAGAAATGGATAGCGAACAAATTAATGAACAAAATAAAGAAATGGATAGCGAACAAATTAATGAAGAAATAAAAACTCCATTTAAAGATAAATCTACTTTTGAAAATATAAATGATCCTAATGATTTAACAAAAACTTTAAATAAAACATCTATTATAGATGCTAATTCTTCTGTGAGGAAAGATAAAAATAAATCCATAAATATAAATTCTAATACGTATTGTAATGCCGAGTGTGGTATCGAATCTAATGTATATTCAAATGCAGAATCTGGCGTACATTCTAATGTAGAATCTATTGCGTATTCTAATGCAGAATCTAATGTACAGTCAGATGGGGATAAAGGAACATTTTCAAAGAATGAAAAAAAGGAAGAGAAAAATAAAAAGAAAAGCACAACAACAACAAAAAAAAAAAATAATAATGCTGATAATTCAGATATGGAATGGGAAAATTTCAATCCACAATTTACAATATTCAATACTTTTGAACCTAATGAAGATATGTTTCTTTCTAAAGAAAAACATGATGCTTCAAATGATGGAGAAAAAACGGGTTCTAATAATATGCAAAAAAAACAATCCAAGAGAAAAAGTTTAGATAATACAAATGATAATAAGAAACATAATAAAAATAACATAAATAATAATAAGAAGAAGAATGATGCTTTTTTTTCATCAAATGAAATTAATAATAAAAACAAAAATAAAAATATGAATAATATATCCATTTTCCATTCGAATGTTGAAAATAATGACATGCTTAATAAAAATGATCATATGGATTTGTTACATATGGAAAGTCATCAAACATATGATAACATGCGTTCCTCTGACAACAAGAAATATGGAGATAAAAATGTTCATATGAAGAAAAAGGAAACTGATGAATTTGAACAGGAAGAAGTACATGTCGGTGATAAAAAATTAAAAAATGATGAAGAACATGTTGATGCTCATTATATGTCTTATGGGCATAACGTTGAAAATAACAAAATGAAAAATCAAAAGAAAAGAATGTTTTCCAACGAAGAAAATATGAATAGATTGGTAAAGCAAGAAGAAGGATATTGTAAAAAATGGAAACATGATTCTATGAATACATATTCTTATGATAAAGGAGAACATTATGATATAAATTACAACAGAAAGGAAGTGCTTGGAAGTCCATGTATAGAAAATAATGATGACTTTATGGAGAATTTTAAAGAATCAAGAAATGTTTATAATATAGAATTGAACAAAAAAGATGATACCTATGAAAGGAGAAGTATGGTGATTAGGCAAAGATATATGGAGAATGAAAAGGCGCAGGTACATGATATATATAAAAAATATTATGAACGAGAAGAAAATAATGAAGAGGAACATGATTTGAATCAATATGATCATCCATATAATATGAAAAAAAGAAAATATGCTTCAAATGTTTATGAAATTGATGAGGTTATGTTACATGATAATATAATACAACAGGATAATATGTATAATGATACTTTACAAAATAATAAGAATTATATAATGCAAAGTCGTTCTAATTATAATGTTGAAATGTTGAATAAAAATAATAAGTTAGACACTTGTGAAGAAATGCGTGATATAAAGAAACATAAGAAGAATGAGATGAAAAAAAAAAAAAAAAATAAAAATAAAAATAAAAATAATAATAATAATAATAATAATAAAGAAAAAGATGATAATTATAATATAAAAAATACGAATGAAAAGATGATAAAAAAAGAAAAGGATAATTGTAATAATATAGAAAATGTACATTATAAAAAAATTATGGATAAAATATTCATTCTAGACAATAGATATGAAAATTGTCGTATATCTTGTTTACATGAAAATGCTTTAATAAAAAAAAAAAAAAAAGAAAAAGAAAAAGGAAAAATAACCCAAAATAACCATATATATAATGATTATAATATATTATGGCAAGATGAGTTATTAGGGAGAATGATTAATTATATCTTTGACAATTATTATATATATATAATAACAAATAATAATACATGTGATACATCATTATTAAGTATATATAATTTAGAGAGCAAATTATTATTAGATAATTTCCTGATACCTTTAGAAAATGTGTGTGGAATAAATATAATAAAAACATTTTATTTAGATAATAATAATATGTATATATTTTTTTATATATATAATATAAATGGTTTATATTATATATATCAATTTTATAATTATAGTATTATAACATTATTATATTCTTTTAGTATATCGGAATTAAATACAAGTGTTGAATGTATAAATATGAGTATTATTGAAAAGTTAGAAAACAATATATCTATAGGAAAGAAGCAAAAATCATATTTAAGAAATTATAAGAATCAATTTTTACTTCCAAAAAAAAAAACACATATAAAAACTAAATTAGAAAATGATCAAACTGGAAATAATATAAAGAAAAACAATCATATTAGTTTTATAGATGATAAGAAAAACAAAAAAAAAAAAAAAAAAAATGATGTAATAAAAAATAAACCAAATATTAAAGAAATTAAAAAATTAATAAAATATATAACATTTTATAATAATCAAAATGAAAATCGTATATTATTAAATAATATGAATGTACATTCTTTTAATGATTATAATAACTTGGGATTAAATCAAATTACATTTTTAAATAATAATAATAAAAAAAAAAAATATATTACAAATGGTAATAATAATAATAATAATAATGACAATAATTATGACAATAATAATGACAGTAATAATAAGTGTAGTCGTCGCAAAAGTTATAACATTAAAAAATATATAAATAAAAAAAATATATTTAATAATAATAATTATAGTCCTTCCAATTCATTATTAAAAACCAAAATGAATAAGAAAATATATAATAAAAAATATACACAATTAAAACCTTACGCACCTTTAATTGGTACTAAGAATTATATAAATATGAAAAATTCTTTAAGGCCATCATGTTGTAACGATATGAATCAATTTCATATATTAAGACGTATGCCCATATCTAAAAGTGGTGCTGATATAAATTTGATTAATAATGAAAAACGAAACAAAAAAATGAAAACAAAAAATGTAGCATTAGGAAAAAAAAGTTATATAAATGAATATTTTAATAAAAATATACATGGATATGATTTAATATATGATTTTATATATAGGAAAAAATCCTTTTTTTATAGTTACATGTGTATATATATTTTTTTAAAAAATGGACATATATACTTAATAAGAAGAAATCTAATGATAAAAGATAAGGATGAACGTTTTATTGAATTGAATGAACATATATCTCAGAATAATGGTATAACCCTTATATCACGTCTGGATAATATTTATTATGACAAGTCTTTATATTGCGATATTGATTTACGACATGGAAAAGACGACACCGAAGAAGATTACCTTGGTGATAATATGTGTGGTGATAATATGTGTGGTGATAATATGTGTGGTGATAATATGTGTGGTGATAATATGTGTGGTGATAATATGTGTGGTGGTAATATGTGTGGTGATAATATGTGTGGTGGTAATATGTGTGGTGGTAATATGTGTGGTGATAATATTTATGATGATAATACATGTGATGATAATATCTATGAGCAGTGCCATTCCGATATAGAAAAACATATATATTCACATGATGATCATCATTATCATAAACATCATGAGAGACGAAGAACGTTAAGGTGGAGAGGTTACAAAGATGCAAAATTAAATTCTCCTTTTGTTGATGATTTACTTTATGAGAAAGAAAAGATGAATAAAGAATGTAATCAGTTGATATTTAGCAGACATTTAGATAAGGAACATTATTTATATGGTAAGAATATTCATTTATTTGACAATTTACAACAAATACAAAAAAGAGGGATGAGAAATGTTTTTACTTATGGAAACTTTTTTAACATATATAATTTCGATTTGAAAAAATTATTATTATCTGAAAGAAAAATAAAAAAAATTAAAAATAATAAAGAAGATTATTTTCAAGATTATCTTGAACGTGAACATGCTGATGAAGTAAACAAAGATAACAAAGATAACAAAGATAACAAAGATAATAAAAATAACGTTCAACTACGAGAACGTAATGAACATAACATGAACTATAAAATAAATAAAGAAAACGTAGATAGTGTACAAATCATAGATGATACACAACATTTTTATAATACCGAAGAAAAGGAAAAAGAAAAAAATAAAGCTTCCTATTTTATGAAGAACTATTATAATGTTTCAAAGAAATTAAATAATGAAACACTTAAGGAAGATGATAATATATATAGTATACATTTAGAAGATCATAATAAAATACAAGATATATATAATCAGGTTTCTTATAATGAATATGAACCAAATAATCTAAACCCATCATTCATACGTCCTAAATTAATAAGAACAAATTCATTACCAGCAACATTGTCTTCATCCTTTTTAACAGGAACACAATCCAACTCTTTAATAAATCAAAATGATCACAATGATTTTTTTAGTTCATCATATTCATCATCGAATGATATTACATCTGATATATTAACAGCACAATCTTGTAATTTGGAATCTGATGAGGAATCTGAAGAGTTCCATGATATAGCATCATCGAATTTTTTGTCTGATACGTCTGTTGATATGTCACAAGATGTGTCACTTGATATGTCACAAGATGTGTCCCCTGATATGTCACAAGATGTGTCGCCTGATATGTCTCCTGATATGTCACAAGATGTGTCGCCTGATATGTCCCCTGATATGCCACTTGATATGCCACTTGATGTATCACATCCTATTCCTCCCGTTTGTAACAACTCTACCTTAGGAATCCAAGTGAAGAAGGAAAAAAACAAAAGTGAAGAAAGAGATGGTAGAAAAGGAAAAAGAAAGGGAAAGAAAAAGGAGAGTTCATCAAATAATAAAAAAAATAATAATAGTAAAGAACAAATTAAAAAGAAGGGACATAATAATAAAATGAAGAATTTGTCTTTAAAAGACAAACCATATGTTGATGATGATAATGTTCCACGTCCTTTTACAGTATTTAATAAATTTGTATATAAAAATTTCCCAGATATTTTTAATTGCTTACAAACCTGGAATAAACAAGATACAGATATAAAAACAAATAAATTATCTAAAGAAAATGTTTATGTAAAAACAATAAAATATTTAGAACTACAAATGAAATATAGTATATATATAATGAATAAAAAAGCATTTTTAAATTATTTATATATTTATTTTAAATTCTTAGTAGAATATTTAGATATATCAAGAATTCATCAAACCTTCTTATATTTTATTCATACAACATTAAATCATTGCCAAAAATATTTCTCAAACTTTGATATTTATTTTCAGAATATTCAAGCACCTTATTGGAGTGATACAAATTCATTATTATCTATGAATGTGCATTTTTTCTTTATAGTCTTATTTGCTTATTATAATTTTCTTGTACCCTTATATATACTCTTATGTAGAAAAGAAACCAAGAAAATGTATTACTCATTTTTAAAATTTATCAAGGAAATGCAAAATGCTATTTTTTATATTCAAAAAATATTCCACAATCATTTCCACAAGTTATGTTTATAAAAAATTAATAAAAATAAAAAAAACAATAAAAATAAAAAAAATAAAAATAAAAAAAATAAAAAAAATAAAAATAAAAAAATAAAAATAAAAAAATAAAAATAAAAAAAATGATGTCAGGGAAAAAAAAATTTTTACTAAAAAGGAAGTTACCCTTCAAATATAAATGTACAAAATTATATGTATGTTAAAATTTTTATTTTTTTTATTTTTTTAATTTACAAAAAAAAAAAAATAAATAAATATACACATATATATATATATATATATATATATATATATTTATTTATTTATATTTATTATATTTATATGTATGTATGTGCGCATATAATGAACATAAAAATTTAACAAAAAAAAAATTAATAAAGGAACTTTAAAAAAGTGTACACTTGTTTACACATTTTATAAAATTTCAATATTAACCTTATCTGAATGATTTAAAAGATCACTTTCTGAAGGAACCTTTTGAATAAAAGGATCATCGTCTATCGATACTTTATATAGTTCAAGTTTTTTAAGAAATTTTGAATGGATCTCTTGAACTTTGTCTGTATCTAGGATTAACTTTTTGTGTTCATCTGGTGTCTTATCCCAAATGAGCGGATTTAGATATTCCAGTCCTACAAAAATATGGAAAGAAAATATACATATGGAAAGAAAATATACATATGGATATAATATATATATATATATATATATTTTTTTTTTTTTTTTATATTTATATATTAATTAATCTATATATATAATTTTTCCACATGTTTGAAAATACCAGGGGGAGGCTTCATATCCTTGTACCCATCTGATGTCTGAAGATGATTATGCACAGACGTAAATCTTTTTTTAAAAGATGTATAAGGGTCAGTATATTCTTTCTGAATTCTTTCAGTTTCATTATGAATAGTTATATCATCCTCATGTATAACTGAACTTCCTTTCCTTATTTTTTCGAGAGCTATCTCCATATTTATTAATGCTCTTTTCATTATTTTATTATCCACTTTTTTATTCCAAGAAAATGTTTTATCAATACCAGTTCCAAATAATAATGCATTATTTTGTTTATCATAAAA